>NC_081395.1:4189802-4242302 GCF_030684315.1 Stegostoma tigrinum | reverse complement strand
TCTCCCCATCTCTCTCTCCCCATCTCTCTCTCACCCCATTCTCTCTCTCCCTGTCTCTCTCTCTCTCTCTCCCTGTCTCTCTCTCTCTCTCTCCCTCTCCCCATCTCTCTCTCTCTCTGTCTCTCTCTTCCTCTCTCCCCGTCTCTCTCTCTCCCCTGTTCTCTCTCTCCCTGTCTCTCTCTCTCTCTCCCTGTCTCTCTCTCCCCCTGTTTTCTCTCTCTCTCCCTCTCCCTGTCTCTCTCTCTCCACCCATCTCTCTCTCTCCCTGTCGCTCTCTCTCTCCCTGTTTTCTCTCTCTCTCCCCCGTCTCCCTCTCTCCCAATTCTCTCTCTCCCTGTCTCTCTCTCTCCCTGTTTTCTCTCTCTCTCTCTCCCCCGTCTCTCTCTCTCCCAATTCTCTCTCCCCCCGTTCTCTCTCCCCCTGTCTCTCTCTCTCCCCATCTCTCTCTCTCTCTCTCCCTGCTTTCTCTCTTTCGCTCTCTCCCCGTCTCTCTCTCTCCCTGTCTCTCTCCCCCCGTCTCTCTCTCTCTCTCTCCCCCCCCCTCCCCCCCCGGATGTCCCCCAGGTGAGGTGTGTGACGCGGGGGCAGCAAGCCTGATGTCCGTTTTCACCAAGAAGGCCTTTATCCGTAAGGACCCCCTGAGCCTGGTGGTGGGCCACGACTGTTACCGGGTCAACAACGTGTTTGACGGGAAAATGGACGTCCGGCCGATCCAGGAGATCCTCAAAGAAGCTGAGAGCAGGGTCGGCGACGAGGTCAACTACAGCGTCACCTCGGCCAACTGCGAGCATTTTGTGACCGATCTGCGTTACGGTGTGGCCCAGTCTGGCCAGGTCGGTACGCCCCTTGCACCCACTGCCTGCATTTACGTAGCGACCTGAACGGACTTCCCCAGCCCAGGGTGCCAGGGCAGATGATCAGATCACTCCCGACGGGTGCGCGGGGACAGTTCCAAAGGCAGGAGTGAGACGGTGCCAATCCAGGAGTGTAGAGGGAGCTTTACTCTGTATCTAACTCCCTGCTGTCCGTGGGAGTGTTTAATGGGAAGGACAAAGTAGAGGGAGCTTTACCCTGTATCTAACCCCGTGCTGTCCCTGTCCCTGGGAGTGTTTGATGGAGGGGACAGTGTAGAGGGAGCTTTATTCTGTATCTAACTTCCTGCTGTCCCTGGGAGTGTTTAATGGGAAGGACAAAGTAGAGGGAGCTTTACCCTGTATCTAACCCCGTGCTGTCCCTGGGAGTGTTTGATGGGGGGGGGGGGCGGGGTGAATGGTGTAGAGGGAGCTTTACCCTGCATATAGATGCTATAATGTGTTGTTGATTTCTCACGGTCTTGTCCCTGCCCCCCCATCCTGTCTCCATGTGCTCCCCCCAACCCCGGCAGGTGGACGAAGTGCTGTTTGCGACGAAAGCGGCCATGGGGGTGTTAGCGCTGGGAGCTGTCGCTGGCCTCTGTTACCAAGTGGTGAAGCAGAAAGACAAACATAAGGAGTGACCGAGTCTCCAGGAGGGTCCCAATCGCCGAGAGGGTCCGAGGCTGGTGGCAGAAGCAGGCGCACGATTTCAGGAGCTGGTGGGCTGGGTCTGGACAGACACACGGACATCTACGGGGAATCCATCGAACCCTTAGGAAACCCCCACCCCCGTGGAAATAAACCATCTCTTGAACCAACCCTCAGCTAGAGGAGGGAGCGAGTGAGATTAAACATGAGGGTATAGGGAGCCGGCGAGAGGCGGTGTGTGTCAGCCCCAGAGTTGTCTGTAACCGGGCTCTCTCACTTCTCCTCAAACCCCAGCGCAGCTCGAATTCCTTGGATCTCGTGGTTTAATTCTACAAATTGCATTCTTTCTCTCTCTCTCTCAATAAAGGGGCAGTGTGTTTGTCAACGCCTTCTGTATCTCCCGTTTGTTTGTAAATCCACTGCTTGGTACCAGCACCCTCAAGACACCAACGTCAGACACTCTACCCCGCCCCACACACAGACACACACACACAGAGAGACACACACAGAGACACACACAGACACACACACAGACACACACACACAGAGACACACATACACACAGAGAGACACACACAGAGACACACAGACACACAGAGACACACACACACAGAGACACGCACACACACACACACACACAAAGACAAGCACACACACACAGACACGCACACACACACAGAGACACGCAGACACACGCACATACACACACACACAGACATACACTTGCACACACAGAGACACCCACACACACACTCGCACACACAGAGACACACACAGACACGCACACATACACACAGAAACACACACACACACACAGACACGCACACACATACACACAGAGACACGCACACACACAGACACGCACACACATACACAGAGACACGCACAGACACACACTTGCACACACAAACACACACAGAGACACGCACACACACACTCGCACACACAGAGACACACACTCGCACGCACACACACTCATGCACACACTTGCACACACATACTCGCACGCACACACAGACACACTCGCATGCACACACTCGCATGCACACAGAGACACACACTCACGAGAGTCATGTGTGGGCCCAGGCAGCGTGAGAGTGGGGCATATCCCTTCTCCCTTGATGGGCATCAGTGACCAGATGGGATGGTCAGCATCGCTGGGACTGGCTCCCAAATCCCATGGGATTCAATGAGGTTGCGTTCCATTGGCCACCAACTCCAATCACGCAGAAACAGCGAGGGCCTCGGAGTGACGCAATCAGCGCCATGACCACAGATTTACCACCTCCCTCCTGTTTCAGTGTGACAGGCTAGAGGAGAGGAGCTCACTCACCGATACTGACAGCTCGAGCTCCCTCAGCACTGACCCACCGACAGTGCCCGCTCCCTCAGCACTGACCCTCCGACAGTGCCCGCTCCCTCAGCACTGACCCTCCGACAGTGCCCACTCCCTCAGCACTGACCCTCCGACAGTGCCCGCTCCCTCAGCACTGACCCTCTGACAGTGCCCGCTCCCTCAGCACTGACCCTCTGACAGTGCCCGCTCCCTCAGCACTGACCCTCCGACAGTGCCCGCTCCCTCAGCACTGACCCTCCCTCCGACAGTGCCCACTCCCTCAGCACTGACCCTCTGACAGTGCCCGCTCCCTCAGCACTGACCCTCCGACAGTGCCCGCTCCCTCAGCACTGACCCTGCAACAGTGCCCGCTCCCTCAGCACTGACCCTCCGACAGTGCCCGCTCCCTCAGCACTGACCCTCCGACAGCGCCCGCTCCCTCAGCACTGACCCTCCGGCAGCGCCCGCTCCCTCAGCACTGACCCTCCGACAGTGCTTGCTCCCTCAGCACTGACCCTCCGACAGTGCCCGCTCCCTCAGCACTGACCCTCCGACAGTGCCCACTCCCTCAGCACTGACCCTCCGGCAGCGCCCGCTCCCTCAGCACTGACCCTCCGACAGTGCTTGTTCCCTCAGCACTGACCCTCTGACACTGTCGGCTCCCTCAGCACTGACCCTCCGACAGCGCCCGCTCCCTCAGCACTGACCCTCCGACAGTGCCCGCTCCCTCAGCACTGACCCTCCGACAGTGCCCGCTCCCTCAGCACTGACCCTCCGACAGTGCCCACTCCCTCAGCACTGACCCTCCAACAGTGCCCGCTCCCTCAGCGCCAACCCTCCGACAGCGCCCGCTCCCTCAGCGCTGACCCTCCGACAGTGCCCGCTCCCTCAGCACTGACCCTCCGACAGTGCCCGCTCCCTCAGCACTGACCCTCCCTCCGACAGTGCCCACTCCCTCAGCACTGACCCTCTGACAGTGCCCGCTCCCTCAGCACTGACCCTCCGACAGTGCCCGCTCCCTCAGCACTGACCCTCCGACAGTGCCCGCTCCCTCAGCACTGACCCTCCGACAGTGCCCGCTCCCTCAGCACTGACCCTCCGACAGTGCCCGCTCCCTCAGCACTGACCCTCCGACAGTGCCCGCTCCCTCAGCACTGACCCTCCCTCCGACAGTGCCCACTCCCTCAGCACTGACCCTCTGACAGTGCCCGCTCCCTCAGCACTGACCCTCCGACAGTGCCCGCTCCCTCAGCACTGACCCTGCAACAGTGCCCGCTCCCTCAGCACTGACCCTCCGACAGCGCCCGCTCCCTCAGCACTGACCCTCCGGCAGCGCCCGCTCCCTCAGCACTGACCCTCCGACAGTGCTTGTTCCCTCAGCACTGACCCTCCGACAGTGCCCGCTCCCTCAGCACTGACCCTCCGACAGTGCCCGCTCCCTCAGCACTGACCCTCCGGCAGCGCCCGCTCCCTCAGCACTGACCCTCCGACAGTGCTTGTTCCCTCAGCACTGACCCTCTGACACTGTCCGCTCCCTCAGCACTGACCCTCCGACAGCGCCCGCTCCCTCAGCACTGACCCTCCGACAGTGCCCGCTCCCTCAGCACTGACCCTCCGACAGCGCCCGCTCCCTCAGCACTGACCCTCCGACAGTGCCCACTCCCTCAGCACTGACCCTCCGACAGTGCCCGCTCCCTCAGCACTGACCCTCCCTCCGACAGTGCCCACTCCCTCAGCACTGACCCTCTGACAGTACCCGCTCCCTCAGCACTGACCCTCCGACAGTGCCCGCTCCCTCAGCACTGACCCTCTGACAGTGCCCGCTCCCTCAGCACTGACCCTCCGACAGTGCCCGCTCCCTCAGCACTGACCCTCTGACAGTGCCCACTCCCTCAGCACTGACCCTCCCTCCGACATTGCCCACTCCCTCAGCACTGACCCTCTGACAGTGCCCGCTCCCTCAGCACTGACCCTCCGACAGTGCCCGCTCCCTCAGCACTGACCCTGCAACAGTGCCCGCTCCCTCAGCACTGACCCTCCGACAGCGCCCGCTCCCTCAGCACTGACCCTCCGGCAGCGCCCGCTCCCTCAGCACTGACCCTCCGACAGTGCTTGCTCCCTCAGCACTGACCCTCCGGCAGCGCCCGCTCCCTCAGCACTGACCCTCCAACAGTGCTTGTTCCCTCAGCACTGACCCTCTGACACTGTCCGCTCCCTCAGCACTGACCCTCCGACAGCGCCCGCTCCCTCAGCACTGACCCTCCGACAGTGCCCGCTCCCTCAGCACTGACCCTCCGACAGCGCCCGCTCCCTCAGCACTGACCCTCCGACAGTGCCCACTCCCTCAGCACTGACCCTCCAACAGTGCCCACTCCCTCAGCGCCAACCCTCCGACAGCGCCCGCTCCCTCAGCGCTGACCCTCCGACAGTGCCCGCTCCCTCAGCACTGACCCTCCGACAGTGCCCGCTCCCTCAGCACTGACCCTCCCTCCGACAGTGCCCACTCCCTCAGCACTGACCCTCTGACAGTGCCCGCTCCCTCAGCACTGACCCTCCGACAGTGCCCGCTCCCTCAGCACTGACCCTCCGACAGTGCCCGCTCCCTCAGCACTGACCCTCCGACAGTGCCCGCTCCCTCAGCACTGACCCTCCGACAGCGCCCGCTCCCTCAGCACTGACCCTCCGGCAGCGCCCGCTCCCTCAGCACTGACCCTCCGACAGTGCTTGCTCCCTCAGCACTGACCCTCCGACAGTGCCCGCTCCCTCAGCACTGACCCTCCGACAGTGCCCGCTCCCTCAGCACTGACCCTCCGGCAGCGCCCGCTCCCTCAGCACTGACCCTCCGACAGTGCTTGTTCCCTCAGCACTGACCCTCTGACACTGTCCGCTCCCTCAGCACTGACCCTCCGACAGCGCCCGCTCCCTCAGCACTGACCCTCCGACAGTGCCCGCTCCCTCAGCACTGACCCTCCGACAGCGCCCGCTCCCTCAGCACTGACCCTCCGACAGTGCCCACTCCCTCAGCACTGACCCTCCAACAGTGCCCGCTCCCTCAGCGCCAACCCTCCGACAGCGCCCGCTCCCTCAGCGCTGACCCTCCGACAGTGCCCGCTCCCTCAGCACTGACCCTCCGACAGTGCCCGCTCCCTCAGCACTGACCCTCCGACAGTGCCCGCTCTGTCAGCACTGAGAAGATGGTGATTAATGCGAATGAGTGTGGGGAAAATGAGAAGGAGGGCATTATTTCCTGAAACGATAAATTGAAATATTTTTGCAATCACGAGAAACTGGCAACACGAGAAGAGCAAGAGATTTGTGTTCAATTCCATTAATTACTGATGAGTAATGTCACCCTAGCATTAAATTGAAGGGCGTTTAAATATAAACCAAAAAGGACAGGGAGCTAATCTTGAGTTCAATGTCGACTTGTTAAGACAATATCTCGAGTGTTGAATTGATCTTAGGCAAACAGCTCACAAACACTTCATTAACCTTTGAAAGGGGCAGGGTGTATTCACATTTGAATTGAACTGAATGTTGTAAAACGATGGAAATCTTGCGCACAGAAGGACCTTACTTCACCCAAGTTCTCTGAATGAGCACTTAGCATTCGTCCACCATTTCCATTTCTCTGACTGCCACTCTTGTAAATTCCTTTAAAATTATTTGTGGAATCAGCTTTCAATATCTTTCTAGATCCCATCAACTCTGAGGGTCAAACATTTTCTTGAACTCACTTCCAGATTTTTTTTGTCAATGATTTTGAATTTTTGGAGGTTAGTTAACGGCTCACTCTCCAAATGAAACAATTTTTCTCCACCTTGTGTATCAAATCTCTTAAATTTAAAAAAAAGACAATCCCAACCCAGTCAGTTACCGTCCCATCCGTCTACTTTTGATCAAACATCACTTCGTCAGCAATGACTTGCTTCATGATGAGACAGTAGGAACTGCCGATGCTGGAGAATCTGAGATAACGCGGTGTAGAGCTGGATGAACACAGCAGGCCAAGCAGCATCAGAGGAGCAGGGAAGCTGACGTCTGGGCCCTTCTGTGGATGCTGTAAATCAGAAATGAAAACAGAAATGCTGGATTTCTGAGGAAGGCTCACTTGACCCAAAATGTCAACTCTGCCGTCTCTCCTCAGATGCTGCCAGACCTGTTGCTCTCCACCACTCTCACCCATTCCAACCTCTCCCCTGCAGAACAGGCAGCCGTCCGCTCCATCCGCTCCAACCCCAACCTCACCATCAAACCCGCAGACAAGGGTGGCGCAGTGGGAGTATGGCGCACTGACCTCTACATCGCCGAGGCCAGACGCCAACTCTCCGACACCTCCTCCTACCGCCCCCTCGATCATGACCCCACACCCGAGCACCAAACCATCATCTCCAACACCATTCACGACCTCATCACCTCAGGGGACCTCCCACCCACAGCCTCCAACCTCATTGTTCCCCAACCCCGCATGGCCCATTTCTATCTCCTTCCCAAAATCCACAAACCTGCCTGCCCTGGTCGACCAATCGTCTCAGCCTGCTCCAGCCCCACCGAACTCACCTCCACCTATCTGGACTCCATCTTCTCCCCTTTGGTCCAGGAACTCCCTACCTATGTCCATGACACCACCCACACCCTCCACCTCCTCCAGGACTTCCAATTCCCTGGCCCCCAATGCCTCATTTTCACCATGGACGTCCAGTCCCTGTACACCTGCATTCCGCATGCAGATGGCCTCAAGGCCCTCCGCTTCTTCCTGTCCCGCAGGCCCGACCAGTCCCCCTCCACCGACACCCTCATCCGCCTAGCCGAACTCATCCTCACACTCAACAACTTCTCTTTTGACTCCTCCCACTTCCTACAGACTAAGGGGGTGGCCATGGGCACCCGCATGGGCCCCAGTTATGCCTGCCTCTTTGTAGGTTACGTGGAACAGTCCCTCTTCCGCACCTACACAGGCACCAAACCCCACCTCTTCCTCCGGTACATTGATGACTGTATCGGCGCCGCCTCTTGCTCCCCAGAGGAGCTCGAACAGTTCATCCACTTCACCAACACCTTCCACCCCAACCTCAAGTTCACCTGGGCCATCTCCAGCACATCCCTCACCTTCCTGGACCTCTCAGTCTCCATCTCAGGCAACCAGCTTGTAACTGACGTCCATTTCACGCCCACCAACTCCCACAGCTACCTAGAATACACCTCCTCCCACCCACCCTCCTGCAAAAATTCCATCCCCTATTCACAATTCCTCCGCCTCCGCCGCATCTGCTCCCACGATGAGGCATTCCACTCCCGCACATCCCAGATGTTCTCGTTCTTCAAGGGCTGCAACTTCCTCCCGCAGTGGTCGAGAATGCCCTCGACCGTATCTCCCGCATTTCCCGCAACACATCCCTCACACCCCGCCCCCGCAATAACCGCCCCCAGAGGATCCTCCTCGTTCTCACATACCACCCCACCAACCTCCTTCTTTAGATGACATGTCCATCATGGGCCTCCTGCACTGCCACAATGATGCCACCCGAAGGTTGCAGGAACAGCAGCTCATATTCCGCCTGGGAACCCTGCAGCCCAATGGTATCAATGTGGACTTCACCAGCTTCAAAATCTCCCCTTCCCCCACCGCATCCCAAAACCAGCCCAGTTCGTCCCCTCCCCCCACTGCACCACACAACCAGCCCAGCTCGTCCCCTCCCCCCACTGCACCACACAACCAGCCCAGCTCTTCCCCCCCACCCACTGCATCCCAAAACCAGTCCAACCTGTCTCTGCCTCCCTAACCGGTTCTTCCTCTCACCCATCCCTTCCTCCCACCCCAAGCCGCACCCCCATCTACCTACTAACCTCATCCCACCTCCTTGACCTGTCCGTCTTCCCTGGACTGACCTATCCCCTCCCTACCTCCCCACCTATACTCTCCTCTCCACCTATCTTCTTTTCTCTCCATCTTCGGTCCACCTCCCCCTCTCTCCCTATTTATTCCAGTTCCCTCTCCCCATCCCCTTCTCTGATGAAGGGTCTAGACCCGAAACATCAGCTTTTGTGCTCCTGAGATGCTGCTTGGCCTGCTGTGTTCATCCAGCCTCACATTTTGTTATCTCAAACATTTCCAACAATTTCAGTTTTTCTTTCATACTCTAGGAGGTCTACTTTGTTACAATCACAATTATATTTTTAAAATATAAATTTATATTGTCATTAATAATTTAAGTAGAATACATTGGATAAGTATTGACAAAACTTAAACTCAATATTTTAATGCATGTGGTCTAAATATTTTCTGGGAGTGATGCATATATTTTAATTTGTATAAATATCTTTTTATATCTGTAAAAACAGGTCTCACTTATGTTTATAACTCTTGAGTATGAATCTTTTTCGAAGCCTGCAATTGCTGCTGGGATCCACAGGTCCCTTTATTATCAGCGTCGGAGGATCGGAGCCACGGACACCTCTTGACTTTCCCTTGTCCTTCTCGGCGGCGCTTGCACCCCGGGATATGGAGTACGTGCCCCTCCAAGTAGCTATGGAAGGGCTGAGCGACTGGACTACATCTCCCAGCGGGCCGCACGCCCCCGCCCCCGCCCGCGCGCTGTCTGGACGCTGGCGACTACATCTCCCGGCGGGCCGCGCGGCGGATCTTCCGGTCTGCCTGAGAGGGCGCGTAGTCCTTGGCAACCAGAGGAGCTTAGTGGGGGAGGGGAGAGAGGGAAGATTAATCATAAATTATAGAAATAATAAGTGACTTTAAGTCTATTTAAAATTACTGAGGGGGCTGGAGTGTATCTAAAGGGTGAGGAATTTATTGGTTTAAAGAAGAATTCACAGAAGAACATAATGAAGGATTAACTTTTTGGAGTGGGGCTGGGTAGTGGAAAGGGTTAAATAATCTGTTGACTCTAAATTAATACGTTATCTTCAAATAGGGAACTTAAACTCTGCAATTTGTAATACCAACTGCTCCAAAATCTTATTATTAGTCGATTAAAATCACCAGTGTAGAGGTTTAATATCAGACAATGAGAAAATACAGAATTACTGTCTGAATAATTAACTTCAAAGCAACTGTTGAAAATCACTTGTGGAGACAATTTAACATCATAAAATTTAATTAAAATATTGTATTAAAATTAAATTTTCAGTATGATTAACTTCAAATCAATAGTTTCAAATCAGCAGTGTAGATTATTTAAAATGAGAATGTTTAATTAAAATAGTGTATTGAAATTAACACCTCTAAATAATTAGCTTCAAATTAGTGGTTTTTAAATCACTGGTGCAGACAATTTAACATCAGAAAGTTTAATTACAATGTATTAAAATCGACATCGTTTAAGAACTAACTTCAAATCAATAGTTTTAAAATCAGCGATGTAGATAATTTAATGTCAGAATCTTTCATTAAAATACATAATTAAAATTACCATCCTTAAATTATTAACATCAAATCAATAGCTGAACATCACTGCCAGAGACGATTTAACATCAGAAGCTTTGAAGAAATTATCTCTAAATAACTAATTTATAGTCAATAATATAAAATCAGCTGTGTAAACAATTAACATCATAAACTTTAATGTAATTAAAATAGAGGGTTAAGGTCCTACTTTTCAATCTTAGCTTGTAGCCAAATAGCTAAATCACCAGTATTGGCTGTATATCATCAAGAAATGAAAATGATCAAAACACAGAATCAAAATTCCTAATTCAATCAATTTAAAATCAATAGTTTATCAGAAACAATTTTACATTGATAACAAAATTATTAAAATACAGGATCAAAATCAACATTCTGTAATAATTAACTCCAAATTAATTGTTTAATGTTTTTAACTTAAAATCATTGATAATTTGACACCAATAACTTTAAAACAGCTGGAAAACAAAATCAAAACTAATAACTGACTTTAAATCAGCAGCTGAAACTCAGTGTTTTATACTTGTTACCATAAACAGTTCAATGTCAATAACTTACAATACTGAAAATAGGAATTAATTTTAATTGATAACTTGAAAGAAATAATTTAAAATCAATAGCTTAAAGTCAATTCTTGAAAATCAATAGTTTAATATTTGAAAAATAAAAGATTAATGTGAATAATAGAATTAGGGATGTTAGATTAAAACTGAAACATTTGATATCAATAACTTGTGCTGGTAATTTAAAATCTGCAAATTAAGCAATTTAACTAGGTTGTAACTAAATACTTGTGGTATCCTATTGATTTATTAATGATGGGAAGACCTTTGAGTTAATCGCTGGACTATAATGTTGTGAAACTGATGAAGGGTCTAGGCCCGAAACGTCAGCTTTTGTGCTCCTGAGATGCTGCTTGGCCTGCTGTGTCCATCCAGCCTCACATTTTGTTATCTTGGTTTTTAGTGTTGTCTTTGCTTCATTTCTTGCCTTGCTTTCTAACTACAGGTTATCTGAAGTCAGCATCTGGCAGACACTGAGCTGAATCAGGTGCAAATCCATCGAACGAGAGGTGGTCTGGCGGAGATCCTGCCTCTCTGAGCTTCTGCAGCGTGCTGCCACTTGAGATTGGGCAGGTGGGCAGGTCTCAGGGTCCCTTTCTGTGTGAAAAGGTCTACAGGGAGCACAAGACTTGGTTGATATGGGAGTTCTGCAAAGTATCCCCGAAACATTTTAACTCTCAGCAATTCTGAGCATGCCATTTGAGAGAACCAACCACCAGGTTTGGATAGTCAAAAGCTGGTTAATATTTGTAGAATTGCGACAGTCTGGAAGCAGGCTATTCGGCCCATCGAGAGAGACTGTCAGTTAGAACGATATTCACTGACAGTTTAGAAGAATTAAAGTGAGGGCGGCATCTCATGGAAACCTATAAAATTCTAATAGGCCAAGGCAGATCAGATGCAGGAAGGATGTTCCCAATGGTGGGGGTGGGACGGTGGCTCAGTCTTTAGCAGTGCTGACTCGCAGTGCCAGAGACCCAGGTTAGGGTGGATTGGCCGTGCTAAATTGTCCCATAGTGCCCAGGGATGTGCGGGTTAGGGTGGATTGGCCGTGCCAAATTGTCCCATAGTGCCCAGGGATGTGCGGGTTAGGGTGGGTTGGCCGTGCTAAATTGTCACATAGTGCTCAGGGATGTGCAGGTTAGGGTGGATTGGCCATGCTAAATTGTCCTGTAGTGCCCAGGGATGTGTGGGTTAGGGTGGATTGGCCGAGCTAAATTGTCCCGTAGTGCCCAGGGATGTGCAGGTTAGGGTGGATTGGCCATGCTAAATTGTCCCGTAGTGCCCAGGGATGTGCAGGTTAGGGTGGATTGGCCGAGCTAAATTGTCCAGTAGTGCCCAGGGATGTGCAGGTTATGGTGGATTGGCCATGGGAAATGTGGTGTAGTTGGAGTGGTTGGGGGTAGGATGCTGATTCAGATGGTTGGTTTGGACCTGATGGACGAAACGGCCTGCCACACTGTAGGGATTCTATGAACGAAGGGTCGTATTTTAAGGATGCAGGGTAAACACACCTGTACTGCGATAAGAAGAGATTTCTTCACCCAGAGAGTGGCGAACCTGGGGAATCTTCTGCCACAGAAATGTGATGAGGCCAAAACATTGTTTTGCCAAAACGGAGGTAGACATAGCTCTTGTGGCTAAAGGAATTGAGGGATATGTGTGGAAGGCGGGATTAGGCTAATTAAATTGGATGATCATCTGTGATCATTTGGAATGGGGTATCAGGCTCGAGGGGCTCCTATCTCGTATATTCATATCACTTTCCAACCAAGCAGCACCAGTCTCTCCAAAAGCATTTGGCATTCCAGCGTTTGACAATTGTGAGACAAGAGAAATTTGGCAACATAATTCCCTCGACATATCTTTGACCGATTGTGCCCCTGTTGCTCTCTGTTCCTGACAAACCATGCACTTCTCTCTGTTTCCACCTCCAGACCCTTTAAGTCTTTTGGACAACTCCCTCCTGTCCCTGGGCAACACAGCTCCTACAGTTTTGACTGCTTACTGACAGGGAGCAGGCGCTGTTCAGCCACTCTGGAAGTGTTGGATATTTTGGCATTGAATCTCAGTGGGTTGATCGACAGTGGAGTAACACCCCCCCCCACCCCCGACCCTTCTACCAGCAGCAGGGTGGGGGGCTTCTAGGAGGAACCTCTCCTCATCCTAAAGGATCCACTTGGACCCAGTTCAGCAGTGAAGCAGGACCCAGGGTTTTGACAGCAATCCGAGCCAAACCCATGCATTGCAACAAGGAGACTGAGACTGTAACGTCCTGAGTACTGTAAATACTTGTGCAACAGGGAGCAGGAGATCCTGCTCTATGATTACCATGATGTATGGCCGCACCCAATCCTGGCTTCAGCGCTGGGCATCTGGGCCCCAAAGGCACTTGCTATGATGCTGTTACATTCCTGACATTTGAGCTGCATGGTGCGGACAGAAATTCATGGCTTCAGTGTGGTTGGAACAACGTCCTGTTCGAGGATCAGTGCCAAGAGAGCGCTGCAGTGTAGGACGGTTAGCGCTGGGGAGTGGGCACTGTCAGAGGGTCAGTGCTGACGGAGCGGGCACTGTCGGAGGGTCAGTGCCGAGGGAGTGGGCACTATTGGAGGGTCAGCGCTGAGGGAGCAGGCACTGTCGGAGGGTCAGTGCTGAGGGAGCAGGCACTGTCGGAGGGTCAGTGCCGAGGGAGCGGGCACTGTCGGAGGGTCAGTGCGGAGGGAGCGGGCACTGTCGGAGGGTCAGTGCGGAGGGAGTGCATTACTGCTGGGGGTGCTGTCTTTCAGATGAGACATTAAACTTTTGCGCTCTTGTGATGTGGTGTAGGTGTGCGCAAAAAAATCCCACAGCCACTATTGGAGGGAGGAGCAGGGGCGAGTTCTCCCCGGGACCCTGAGGTCAATATTTATCCCTTTAAGTGACCTCACTGAAAACGGCTAACCTCAGTCATTCGCACATTGCTGTGAGTGAGATCTTACTGTGCACACTTAGACTGCGGCGATTCCCTTATTACAACAGGGGGCAGACAGTGGGAAGTGTGCCTGTGCGATGGCCTGAGGTGGATGACAGCTGCATTCCTGTTGGCTGCCCCGCGCCAGTAACTGCCCATGCCCGCTGTACCCTCTCCTGCAGGTGACATGACGTGCCAGTTGGCCAGGCCTTTGCAAATCATCAGCTTCCGGAAGGACGATCACACCTTCAACCTCGACACTCGTGCCTTGGAGAGCATTCTCCTCGGTGACTCGGTCCGTGACCTCAATGTGATGGTTCTGTCAGTGGCTGGGGCCTTCCGTAAGGGAAAATCCTTCTTGTTGGACTTCATGTTGCGGTTCATGTACAAACAGGTAGGGGGTCGCTCTCTTATCAAAACCCCAACCCCCACCCCACCCCACCGTTATGAGCACTCAGCTAAAAAACGGTGCAAGCAATAATGGCTTACTGGAGAAGGCAGAGAGAGGGGGTGTGAGGGAGAGAATCCCCCGGGTTCGGGGCTCAAGGGAGCTGGGAGTCACGGCCCCCAGTGGTCGAGCGCTGGAAACAGGGTTTTTGAAGAAACCCGGATTGGAGGGGGGTGACAGAGATAGGGAGGGGGTGTAGGAGGTTACGGAGATAGGGAGGGGCTGTAGGGGGTGACAGAGATAGGGAGGGGATGTAGTGGCTGGAGGGGGTTACAGAGATAGGGAGGGGGTGGAGGGGGTGACAGAGATAGGGAGGGGGTGTAGGGGCTGGAGGGGGTGACAGAGATAGGGAGGGGGTGTAGGGGCTGGAGGGGGTGACGGAGATAGGGAAGAGGTGTAGGGGCCGGAGGGGGTGACAGAGATAGGGAGGGGGTGACAGAGATAGGAGGGGGCATAGGGGCTGGAGGGGGTGACAGAGATAGGGAGGGGGTGTCGGGGCTGGAGGGGGTGTCGGGGCCGGAGGAGGTGACAGATAGGGAGGGGGTGACAGAGATATGGAGGGGTGACAGAGATAGGGAGGGGGTGTAGGGACTGGAGGGGGTGACAGAGATGGGGAGGGGGTGTAGTGGATGGAGGGGGTGTAGGGGCCGGAGGAGTAGAGGGCAGTGCTGGTCAGCAGGTACACAGTTTCAGAGGGACAGTATGGGATTGAGGACTCTGGAGAAGTTGAGTTTGGGGGTGAGCTTCTAGTTTCAGAAGCTGCCCAGGACTGTGTGGCCGTGGGCCGGGTCACACTGTAACATGCTCATACAGCATCTCTCCATGTTCTGCTTGCAGAAGTTTGGATCTACAGCAAACTGGCTGGGCAGAGATGACAAGCCGCTGACCGGATTCTCATGGAGGGGAGGCTCTGATCCTGACACAAACGGGATCCTGATCTGGACTGAAGTGTTTACTGTGCAGAAGCCGAATGGGAGAAAGGTAGAGTTCCACACTGACATCACCATTTCGGCTGGAGTGAGGTTGGAATGTTTGGGGTACAGAGCCACCTTTCACTGGTTTCTGATCCTGTCATTGCAACATAGCGAATCAATTAAACTATTCCCTCTCACTTCAGAGCCTGATGGTTGTGGCCCACTGTCAGAGGGCCAGTGCTGAGGGAGCGGGCACTGTCGGAGGGTCAGTGCTGAGGGAGCGGGCACTGTCGGAGGGTCAGTGCTGAGGGAGCGGGCACTGTCGGAGGGTCAGTGCTGAGGGAGCGGGCACTGTCGGAGGGTCAGTGCTGAGGGAGCGGACGCTGTCGGAGGGTCAGTGCTGAGGGAGCGGGCACTGTCGGAGGGCCAGTGCTGAGGGAGCGGGCACTGTCGGAGGGTCAGTGCTGAGGGAGCGGACGCTGTCGGAGGGTCAGTGCTGAGGGAGTGGGCGCTGTCGGGGGGGGTCAGTGCTGAGGGAGCGGGCACTGTCGGAGGGTCAGTGCTGAGGGAGTGGGCACTGTCGGAGGGTCAGTGCTGAGGGAGCGGTCATTGCTGAGGGAGTGGGCGCTGTCGGATGGTCAGTGCTGAGGGAGTGCCACACTGTCGGAGGGTCAGTGCTGAGGGAGAGCCGCACTGTCGAAGGGTCAGTGCTGAGGGAGCGGGCGCTGTCGGAGGGTCAGTGCTGAGGGAGTGGGCGCTGTCGGGGGGGGTCAGTGCTGAGGGAGCGGGCACTGTCGGAGGGTCAGTGCTGAGGGAGTGGGCACTGTTGGAGGGTCAGTGCTGAGGGAGAGCCGCACTGTCGGAGGGTCAGTGCTGAGGGAGCGGGCGCTGTCGGAGGGTCAGTGCTGAGGGAGCGGGCGCTGTGGGAGGGTCAGTGCTGAGGGAGCGGTCATTGCTGAGGGAGTGGACGCTGTCGGATGGTCAGTGCTGAGGGAGTGGGCGCTGTCGGGGGGGGTCAGTGCTGAGGGAGCGGACGCTGTCGGAGGGTCAGTGCTGAGGGAGTGGGCGCTGTCGGGGGGGGTCAGTGCTGAAGGAGCGGGCACTGTCGGAGGGTCAGTGCTGAGGGAGTGGGCACTGTCGGAGGGTCAGTGCTGAGGGAGCGGTCATTGCTGAGGGAGTGGGCGCTGTCGGATGGTCAGTGCTGAGGGAGCGGGCGCTGTGGGAGGGTCAGTGCTGAGGGAGCGGTCATTGCTGAGGGAGTGGGCGCTGTCAGATGGTCAGTGCTGAGGGAGTGGGCGCTGTTGGGGGGGGTCAGTGCTGAGGGAGCGGACGCTGTCAGAGGGTCAGTGCTGAGGGAGTGGGCGCTGTCGGGGGGGGTCAGTGCTGAGGGAGCGGGCACTGTCGGAGGGTCAGTGCTGAGGGAGTGGGCACTGTTGGAGGGTCAGTGCTGAGGGAGTGGGCACTGTCGGAGGGTCAGTGCTGAGGGAGCGGGCGCTGTCGGAGGGTCAGTGCTGAGGGAGCGGGCGCTGTGGGAGGGTCAGTGCTGAGGGAGCGGTCATTGCTGAGGGAGTGGACGCTGTCGGATGGTCAGTGCTGAGGGAGTGGGCGCTGTCGGGGGGGGTCAGTGCTGAGGGAGCGGACGCTGTCGGAGGGTCAGTGCTGAGGGAGTGGGCGCTGTCGGGGGGGGTCAGTGCTGAAGGTGCGGGCACTGTCGGAGGGTCAGTGCTGAGGGAGTGGGCACTGTCGGAGGGTCAGTGCTGAGGGAGCGGTCATTGCTGAGGGAGCGGGCGCTGTCGGATGGTCAGTGCTGAGGGAGTGCCACACTGTCGGAGGGTCAGTGCTGAGGGAGAGCCGCACTGTCGGAGGGTCAGTGCTGAGGGAGCGGGCGCTGTCGGAGGGTCAGTGCTGAGGGAGTGGGCGCTGTCGGAGGGTCAGTGCTGAGGGAGCGGGCGCTGTCGGATGGTCAGTGCTGAGGGGGCGGGCACTGTCAGATGGTCAGTGCTGAGGGGGCGGGCACTGTCGGAGGGTCAGTGCTGAGGGAGCGGGCACTGTCGGAGGGTCAGTGCTGAGGGAGCGGGCACTGTCGGAGGGTCAGTGCTGAGGGAACTGTGCTGACGGATATATTGTCTGGGCTGGCTGTGTATCCACTGGAATTCTGCAGAACGAGAGGTGATCCATTTGAAACATCTGAAAGCCTGAGTGGCCTTGACAGTGTGGAAGCTGAAAGGCTAGTTCCCCTCATGGGAAAGACTAAAACTGGGAATGCTGTTTCATAACTGATTCCTCTTCCATATTCTTCAAAACGAAGAGAATTTTTCTTGCAGAGAATCGTGACCCTTTGGAAATCTGTTCCCCAGAGAGTGGTGGTGGCTGGGACTTTGAAAATGTTTGAGACAGAGATGAGAAGGGTTAGAGTTAATAAGGCAGCAGTGGCAATCAGGAGATAGTAGGAGCTGCCGATGCTGGAGAATCTGAGGTAACAAGGTGTGGAGCTGGATGAACACAGCAGGCCAAGCAGCATTGGAGGAGCAGGAAAGCTGTAGTTCCTTCATTTCTGAAGAAGGGTCTAGACCCGAAACGTTAGCTTTCCCGCTTTTCTCAAGCTGCCCGGCCTGCTGTATTCATCCAGCTCTGCACCTTGTTATCTCAGATTCTCCAGCATCGGCAGTCCTCACTATCTCCAATTCTTATCTCAGACCTGTACTGACTGTGTGGTGCTGTGTGTTTGTGACCCATTCCCCCAGAACATAATGCTGGGGTTTCTCGATCACCACTGCAGCCACAAAACCACTGCCTCCACGTGGAGTTGTACTGAATTGCCAGTGACCTTCTCCACCTGCCCTTTCCCACCAGATTGCTGTGGTGCTCATGGACACTCAGGGAGCCTTCGACAGCCAATCGACCGTGAAGGACTGCGCCACCGTCTTCGCCCTTAGCACTATGACGAGCTCTGTCCAGGTAGGGAGGGGTGGATGTGGTTGCCGGGCGAGGTTTAACTATGACACGCTGAGAAACATGTTGTTTTGTCATCATCTGGAGAGTTTCCCTTTCACTTTCGATTCCCTCACTCTGCCCCACATTCCTTCCCTGTTTTGATCCTTTTCCCAGTCTTCAGTCTGAATCAGCGTGCTCAAGGGAACTGCCCTCCTGGTATCTCACGTGCAGGGAGCAGTCAAGTTCACTGCACTGTTTCACTCCACCCCCTCTCGCCACACTTTAATGCAAAAGCTGCCCTTGTGGTTAAATCACTGACTGCCACCCATCAAGCCTGTCCTCCTGGCAAGAGTTCCCGGAGAAATTCCTATAGCCTCGGAAGCTCCCCGCTCCCAGAGAAAAGCCCAGCACCCAGACGGAGGACAGAGGATGCAGTTCACATGAACAGTTTGTGACACCAGCAATTCTGTTTTATACTGTGTCACTCATATAACTCGGCTAATGGACTAATGTAGAACAGGACAAGGCGTTTTGGCCCCATCATTTGGTGCCAGCTGTCTGAAAAATTCGATCCAACTCCTCCCTCCCCACCCCAGCTCTCTGCACAATCTTCCTGTCCCAGTATTTCTCCGACTCCCCGAATCCCCACCCCTTTCGAAAGTTCCGGTTGAATCTGAAAACTCTCTTGCGCCCTCTTCAACACACACAATCACACACACACCACTCATTCACTCTCACACACACACACACACATACACACACAGAAACTCACACAGACACACACACACACACACACAGTCACACACACACACTCACACACTCACTCACACACACACATTCTCCTCATTTCAACCCGTCCCTTGGATTCTTTTCCTGATTCTCTTCAATCCCTGTCCCTCTGGTGACCAACTACTGGGAACAATCTCGCCCTTGCTGAGTTAATGCGACAGGCCCCTTCTGATGCTGAATGCCTCGATTCAATCCCCCCAGTTTCAGCAATTCTAAGAGAGTCAAATTGGAACCAAAACATTAACTCTGTGCCTCTCTCCATGGATGCTCTCAGAGTTTCTCTGCTTCTTTCCTCCGTGTTCTGTGCCCTGAGGATAGCAATCAGCATCCCCAATCTGCAATCGCTGAACTCCTGTATCTTTGGACGTATTCCAGTAAATCTCCCTCCTCTCCCTCTCCACTCTTCCTAAAACTTGGGGCCCAGATTGAACTCAACACCCTTCTGGAGCCTAATCCAGTTTTCATGAGTGAGTTTAACATAACTTCTTTGCTTCGGTCTGTTGTACCTCTGCTAATAAAGTCAAAGGTTCTGTCTCTCTGTTTAACAAGCTTCTGAAGCTGAATTTTTATCGATGCACTCTCGAGAGCAGTCAACCCAGGTGCATCTGCTCTGTCCAGGACTGTAAGAAACTGCAGAGAGTCATGAACACAGCCCAGTCCATTACACAAGCCAACCTTCCATCCACTGACTCTATCTACACTTCCTACCACCTTGGGACGGTCACCAACACTGAAACCTGGCTATAATGTCATCTGCCAAGCAGAAAGTACAAAAGCTTAAACACACAGACCAACAGGTTTAAGAACAGCTTCTTTCCCACTGTTATCAGACTTCTGGATGGACCTCTCAAATTTCAAATCTGATGTTGCTCTCTGTGCACCTTCTCCCCCTGTGGTCTTTGCATGGTATGATCTGCCTGTACTGCATGCAGAACAAAACTTTTCACTGTATCTTGGTACATGTGACAACAATCAACCAAATCAAATCAAAACCTGTCCTGCCACCTTCATAATTTGAGCATAGACACCCCTAGGTCCCTCTGTCCTTCCAAAACTGTTAAAACTGTTCCATTTAGTTGAGTCTTATGTCAAAATCCCGAAACTCCCTAGCTAGAGGCACTGTGGCTATACTTACAGTAAATGGACTGGAGAGATAATGGGAACTGCAGATGCTGGAGAATCCAAGATAACAAAGTGTGGGGCTGGATGAACACAGCAGGCCCAGCAGCATCTCAGGAGCACAAAAGCTGACGTTTCGGGCCTAGACCATTCATTTTTTCTGATCGGTCTAGGCCCGAAACATCAGCTTTTGTGCTCCTGAGATGCTGCTTGGCCTGCTGTGTTCATCCAGCCTCACATTTTATTATCTTGGAATCTCCAGCATCTGCAGTTCCCATTATCTCAGTGTAATTAGCATGGCCAGTCCCTGCACATCTTTGGGCTGTAGGAGGAAACCCATAGAGGGAGAATGTGCAAACTCCACATAGACTCTCACCTGAGGCTGGAATCGAACCTGGGTCCCGGGCACTGTGAGGCAGCAGTGCTAACTGCTGAGCTATCATGCCATTAACATATTATCAAAAAAAGCAGCGATCCCAACAAAGATGGCTTCTCCATCTGCAGCTTCTTGTCTAAAAAGCAACAGCTCACCAATGCTTTCTGCTTCCATTGACCCTCAGTCAATTTTATAGCCCCTTCTCACTTCATCCTATAACCGTTAATTTTGCCAACAACTCTCCTTGCTTTCTTTCAGGTCTACAACTTAACAAACAATATTCAGGAGGATGACTTACAGCATCTTCAGGTCTGTGTAACTGAGGTGAACTGTGCTTTATTCTTTCAAGGGATGTGGGTGTCTCTAAATGCCCTTGCACTGAGAGTTTCGTTCTGCTATTTCAGATAGCATTTAAGACTCAGCTACATTGCTGTGGGTATGGAGTCACATGTAGGCCAGACTAGGTAAGGCCTACAGATTTTCCTTCCCCATAGGACATTAGTGACTCAGATGGATTTCACAACAATCGATGAAAATTTCCGTCAGTGCTGACCCTCTGACAGTGCGGCGCTCCCTCAGCACTGACCCTCCGACAGTGCGGCACTCCCTCAGCACTGACCCTCCGACAGCGCCTGCTCCCTCAGCGCTGACCCTCCGACAGCGCCTGCTCCCTCAGCGCTGACCCTCCGACAGTGGGGCGCTCCCTCAGCACTGACCCTCCGACAGTGCCCACTCCCTCAGCACTGGCCCTCCGACAGTGCCCACTCCCTCAGCACTGACCCTCCGACAGTGCCCACTCCCTCAGCACTGGCCCTCCGACAGTGCCCACTCCCTCAGCACTGACCCTCTGACGGTGCCCGCTCTCTCAGCATTGACCCTCCGACAGTGCCCGCTCCCTCAGCACTGACACTCCGACAGTGCCCGCTCCCTCAGCACTGACCCTCTGACAGTGCGGCGCTCCCTCAGCACTGACCCTCCGACAGTGCGGTGCTCCCTCTGCACTGACCCTCTGACAGCACAGTGCTCCCTCAGTGCTGACCCTCCGACAGTGCAGCGCTCCCTCACCACTGGCCCTCCGACAGTGCCCACTCCCTCAGCACTGACCCTCCAACAGTGCCCGCTCCCTCAACACTGACCCTCCAACAGTGCCTGCTCCCTCAGCGTTGACCCTCCGACAGTGCCCACTTCCTCAGCACTGACCCTCTGACGGTGCCCGCTCTCTCAGCATTGACCCTCCGACAGTGCCCGCTCCCTCAGCACTGACACTCCGACAGTGCCCGCTCCCTCAGCACTGACCCTCTGACAGTGCGGCGCTCCCTCAGCACTGACCCTCCGACAGTGCGGTGCTCCCTCTGCACTGACCCTCTGACAGCACAGTGCTCCCTCAGTGCTGACCCTCCGACAGTGCAGCGCTCCCTCACCACTGGCCCTCCGACAGTGCCCACTCCCTCAGCACTGACCCTCCAACAGTGCCTGCTCCCTCAGCGTTGACCCTCCGACAGTGCCCACTCCCTCAGTGCTGACCCTCTGACAGTGCCCGCTCCCTCAGCACTGACCCTCCAGCAGTGCCTGTTCCCTCAGCACTGACCCTTCGACAGTGCCCACTCCCTCAGCACTGACTCTCCAACAGTGCCCGCTCCCTCAGCACTGACCCTCCAGCAGTGCCTGTTCCCTCAGTGCTGACCCTCCGACAGTGCCCACTCGCTCAGTGCTGACCCTCTGACAGTGCCCGCTCCCTCAGCACTGACCCTCCGACAGTGCCCGCTCCCTCAGCACTGACCCTCCAACAGTGCCTGCTCCCTCAGTGCTGACCCTCCGACAGTGCCCGCTCCCTCAGTGCTGACCCTACTGACAGCGCCCTCTCCCTCAGCACTGACCCTTCGACAGTGCCCACTCCCTCAGCACTGACCCTCCAACAGTGCCCGCTCCCTCAGCACTGACCCTCCAGCAGTGCCTGTTCCCTCAGTGCTGACCCTCCGACAGTGCCCACTCGCTCAGTGCTGACCCTCTGACAGTGCCCGCTCCCTCAGCACTGACCCTCCGACAGTGCCCGCTCCCTCAGCACTGACCCTCCAACAGTGCCTGCTCCCTCAGTGCTGACCCTACTGACAGCACGGCGCTCGCTCAGCACTGACCCTCTGACAGTGCCCACTCCCTCAGTGCTGACCCTCTGACAGTGCGGCGCTCCCCCAGCACTGACCGTCCGACAGTACCCGCTCCCTCAGCACTGACCCTCCGACAGTACCCACTGCCTCAGTACTGACCCTCTGACAGTACCCGCTCCCTCAGCACTGACCCTCTGACAGTGCCCACTCCCTCAGTGCTGACCCTCTGACAGTGCCCACTCCCTCAGTGCTGACCCTCTGACAGTGCGGCGCTCCTGCAGCACTGACCTTCCGACTGTGTGGCACTCTCTCTGTAACAGGATTTTTAGCCGGGATGATGGTCTCTGGAATGCATCTTGAACCGAGAGCTCCAGGAATCTGAGGTGAGAGTGATACCCAATGTGCAAGACAGACTTGTGGTTTGTAACGTACTGGGGAGGTTTCTTCTCAGAAGGATTAGCAGAATTTGACATCGACCATGCTGCTGCTGTTTGCCCGACAGATGCTGTTCACCTCCTTGTCCTTTTCTGTTGCAGCTCTTCACTGAATATGGACGTTTGGCTATGGACGAGATTTCACTCAAACCTTTCCAGGTACAGGAGCACTGTCACAAGGACAGTATCGATCAATAACTCCTCATCAGCTTCCTGAACCTGCTTGTCTCACAGCGACTTGTTAACTTTCAGGGCACCCCATTTCTCACTACATCCAGTTTTCAACCCTGGGTCCTTCCTGTCTAAAGCTGAGTCAATGATGCAATGCCTTGTTAAACAAGGGTTTCCCCTCACTGCCCTTGTGCTGCAGAAAGTGGAGGCGCATGTGTTCCCTCAGTGCCTTCAGTTGAATCCTTCCTTAATTCCTCTGTCCTGTCTGTCTTACAGAGGAACACAGTCAGTGGGTGGTGGGCAGAGAGACAGAAATGGAAGCAGAGGGAGAGAAACCGAGTGGAGGAAACAGGGGAACAACGATAGATGGAGACAGAAGAAAAGAGAGAGAGAAAGATAAACAGAAGGAATCAGAGAGATAGAGAGAGAGAAGGAGCCTGATGGAGAGAGAGGGAGAATGAGTGAGTGGGGAAACAGAGAGACAAACATAGATGGAGACAGAGAGAGACATGGAGGGAATCAGGGAGACAGACAGACAGAGAGAGACAGAGTGGGGGAAAGAGACAGACAAAGATAGATGGAAATGGGCAGAGAGGGGGAGAGAGAGAGGAGACAGATGGAGAGAGAGACAGAGTGGGAGAAAGAGAGAGAAAGCTAGATGGAGACAGAGAGAGAGAGATACACAGAGGGAATCGGAGACAGAGAGAGAGAGATACACAGAGGGAATTGGAGACAGCGAGAGATGGAGCTGGAGAGAGAGAGAGAAAGAGAGAGAGATGGAGAAATAGAGACAGAGTGGGAGAGAGAGACACAGGTGGAGAAAGAGAGATAGAGAGAGAGGGATGGGGAATCATAGAAGAGAAATTGAAGGAGACAGATCAAGAGGCAGACAAAATGAAGATTTACAAGGATGTTGCCGAGACTGGGGGGGTTTGAGCTACAGGGAGGGGCTGAATGGTCTGGGGCTATTTTCCTGGAGTGTCGGAGGCTGAGGGGGGTGATATTATAGAGGTTTATAAAACCATGAGGGGCACGGATAGGGTGAATAGACAAGGTCTTTTCCCCAGGGTGGGGGGAGTCCAAACCTAGAGGGGCATTGGGTTAAGGTGAGAGGGGCAAGATTTAAAAGGGACCTGAGGGGTAACTTTTTCACACAGAGGGTGGTGCGTGTATGGAATGAACTGCCAGAGGAAGTGATTGGGCCTGGTACAGTTACAGCATTTAAAAGGCATCTGGATGGAGACATGAAGAGGAAGGGTTTAGAGGGCCATGGGCCAAATGCAGGCAAATGGGACTGGATTTATTTAGGATTTCTGAGTTAGCATGGATGGGTTGGGGATGACGGGTCTGCTTCCGTGCTATGCAGCTTTATGACTATCACACTGAGCTACAGGTGACACCAACAGTGACTTTAATGCGCTGCTCACCCCATCCTCCATAGACACTGATGTTTCTGGTCCGGGATTGGAGCTTTCCTTACGAGTATCCGTACGGATTGGAAGGAGGCAAAGACTTTCTGGAAAGGCGACTACAGGTAAGGAGCAGTCCCAGTGATCCCACACAGCCCAGTCCTCCTGCTGAGTTGTCCAGTGGAGATACTGAGCAGGGCATTGTGCCAAAAGTGAAGTGACAGGGTTGATGGAGAGAAGCTAATCGCTCCACTGGGTGGCCAACTAAATCATAGGGCAGACCTTTCACATTCACGCTGCACCGTTCAGGGAGTAATGTCTGCTGGTGCTTCCTCTGGGGTTGGGGAACATGGACCTCTCGTCCTGGACAACATTGTCATAGGAGGGAGCGTTGGAAACTTCAGAACTGAGACCGAGAGATTTCTATTGGCTAAAGGGGAGTCGTGGCTGATGGGACCAAGCCTGGCTGATGAAATTTACATATTGTTCAGGTGAACCCCATCACACACGCTCAGGACAGAGACAGCACGGTGTTAGATACAGAGTAAAGCTCCCTCTACACTGTCATCCCCATCAAACACTCCCAGGGACAGGGTCAGCATGGTGTTAGATCCAGAGTAAAGCCTGGGGTTAGATATAGGGTAAAGGTCCCTCTACATGTGATACAGTGGCGCTGGAGACTGCATGAGGATTTGGGGAGAGTGGGTACTGTGGGATCTGTTGGGGGTAGGATGGTATTCTATCCGACCAGTCTCACTGTCCTGTGATTGCCATCTTGCTCCCAGGTCAAACCTCACCAACACGAAGATCTGCAGCTGGTGCGGAAACACATCCAGTCATGTTTCAATCACATCCAGTGCTTCCTAATGCCCCACCCAGGGCTCAAAGTTGCGACCAACCCTGCTTTCGATGGGAAGCTGAGAGGTAGGTGTGGCATTTAAAGGGCAGCTCTGGTACTCGGCCTGATCTGGACATCTTGTGTGAGTAATGTTGTTCCATCTAGTTACCTTTGAGGTGTAGTCACTATTTTATATTCGTCCTAGGGATGTGGGCACCGCAGCATTCATTACCCAGCCCGAACTGCAGCCAGGCCCACTTTTGGTCGGCAGTAACATGGATGAGGAGATAGAAGGCATGGTTAGTAAGTTTGCAGATGATACCAAGATTGGTGGTATAGTGGACAATGAAGAAAGGCATCTAAGATTACAAAGAGATCTTGATCAATTGTGAATGGACTGAAGAGTGGCAGATGGAGTTTAATTTTGGATGAATGCAAGGTATTGCATTTTTGGTAAAACGAACAAGATGAACAGTTGAAAGCAGGGTTTGGGCAGTGCTGTAGAACACAGAGAGACCTAGGGCTTGCAGGACATAATTCTTTGAAGTTTGCGTTACATATAGACAGGGTGTTTAAGAAGGGGTTTGGTATGTTTGCCTTCATTGCTCAGACCTTTGAGTGTAGGATTTCAGATGTTATGTTGAGGTTGTACGGGACATTGGTGAGTCCATGTGCTGTAGGGATACCCACAATGCCATTAGAGAGGGAATTCCAGGATTTTGACCCAGTGACACTGAAGGAACAGCGACATATTTCCAAGTCAGGATGGTGAGTGGCTCGGTGGGGAACTTACGGGGGCTAGTGTTCCTGTATCCTTCAAGATGGAAGTTGTCGTCTGTTTGGAAGGAGCTGTCTGAGATGCTGAGAGTTGGATGAGTGACAGAGTTGGGGAAGGAGGTGCTTTTTTGAGATTTTGTCTAACGTTTTGACCCTTTAGGAATTCCTACTGTCTTACAGGTTGAGTTGTTGAGTGACAGCACAGGCGGTCGGTCACAGCTACAGCGTGCGCGAGCTCCTGACTGTCAGTGTGGTCCTTGGCAAATAAGCCAGCAGCTTGAGGAGCATCAGAACAGATTCACTGTGCTGGAGACCTGGCTGCAGACACAGACACACCATGAAGGGGACAAGTTACATATTGGCACAAATGATATAGCCAGAAATAGGATTGAGGATATAAAAAGTGATTTCAGGGAGTTAGGATGGAAGCTGCAGAGCAGGACGAACAGAGTAGTGTTCTCTGGTTTACTACCGGTGCCACGAGATAGCGAGGTGAGGAACAGGGAGCGGGCGCAGCTGAACACGTGGCTACGCAGCTGGTGTAGGAGGGAGGGCTTCAGATATGTAGATAATTGGGATGCCTTCTGGGGAAGGTGGGACCTGTACAAGAAGGACGGGTTGCATCTGAACTGGAAGGGGACCAATGTCCTGGGTGGAAGGTTTGCTCGAGTAGTTCGAGAGGGTTTAAACTAGTATGGCAGGGGGGTGGGTACCTGAGCTGTATACCGGAGGTGAGAGTTGATGCAGGTGAGGCAGTAGCAAGAGGTAGACCAGGTAGTGGGAAGGATTTTCCTGGGAAGGAACCAAGGGATCGGTTAAAGTGTGTTTGCTTTAATGCAAGGAGTATCAGGAATAAAAGTGATGAACTTAGAGCATGGATCAGTACCTGGTGCTATGATGTTGTGGCCATAACAGAGACATGGGTTTCTCATGGGCAGGAATGGTTGCTGGATGTTCCAGGGTTTAGAACATTTAAAAAGAATAGGGAGGGGGGAAAAGAGGAGGGGGTCTAGCACTAATCAGAGAGGGTATCACAGCTACAGAAGCTTCCATTGTCGAGGAAGATCTGCCTACTGAGTCAGTATGGGTGGAAATTAGGAACAGCAAGGGAGTAGTCACCTCGTTAGGGGTTTACTACAGGCCCCCCAGTAGCAGCAGGGAGATTGAAGAAAGCATAGGTCGACAGATTTTGGAAAAGTGTGGACGCAGTTGGGTTGTTGTAATGGGTGACTTTAACTTTCCTAATATTGATTGGAACCTCCTTCGAGCAGAAGATTTGAATGGAGCTGTTTTTGTAAGGTGTGTTCAGGAGGGTTTCCTAACGCAGTACGTTGACAGGCCGACGAGGGGAGAGGCCATTCTAGACTTGGTGCTCGGAAACGAGCCGGGGCAGGTATCAGATCTTGTGGTGGGAGAGCATTTTGGTGATAGTGACCATAACTGCCTCACATTCTACATAGCTATGGAGAAGGAGAGGATTAGGCAGAATGGGAGGATATTTAATTGGGGAAGAGGAAACTATGATGCGATTAGACATGAGTTAGGAAGCATGGACTGGGAGCAGTTGTTCCATGGTAAGGGAACTATAGACATGTGGAGACTGTTTAAGGAACAGTTGTTGTGAGTGATGAGTAAATATGTCCCTCTGAGACAGGCAAGAAGGGGTAAGATAAAGGAACCTTGGATGACGAGAGCGGTGGAGCTTCTTGCGAAAAGGAAGAAGGTAGCTTACATAAGGTGGAGGAAGCTAGGGTCAAGTTCAGCTAGAGAGGATTACATGCAGGCAAGGAAGGAGCTCAAAAATGGTCTGAGGAGAGCCAGGAGGGGGCACGAGAAAGGCTTGGCAGAAGGAATCCGGGAAAACACAAAGGCATTTTACACTTACGTGAGGAATAAGAGAATGATCAAAGAAAGAGTAGGGCCGATCAGGGATAGCATAGGGAACTTGTGTGCGGAGCCTGAGGAGGTAGGGGAAGCCCTAAATGAGTTTTTTGCTTCTGTCTTTACGAAAGAAACGAACTTTGTAGTGAATGAAACCTTTGAAGAGCAGGTGTGCATTCTGGAATGGATAGAGATAGAGGAAGCTGATGTGCTGAAAATTTTGTCAAACATTAAGATTGACAAGTCGCCAGGCCCGGACCAGATTTGTCCTCGGCTGCTTTGGGAAGCGAGAAATGCAATTGCTTCGCCACTTGCGAAGATCTTTGCATCCTCGCTCTCCACTGGAGTCGTACCTGAGGACTGGAGAGAGGCAAATGTAATTCCTCTCTTCAAGAAAGGAAATAGGGAAATCCCCGGCAATTATAGACCGGTAAGTCTCACGTCTGTCGTCTGCAAGGTGTTAGAAAGGATTCTGAGGGATAAGATTTATGACCATCTGGAAGAGCATGGCTTGATCAAATACAGTCAACACGGCTTTGTGAGGGGTAGGTCATGCCTTACAAACCTTATCGAGTTTTTTGAGGATGTGACTAGAAAAGTTGATGAGGGTCGAGCTGTGGATGTGGTGTATATGGACTTCAGTAAGGCATTTGATAAGGTTCCCCATGGTAGGCTCATTCAGAAGGTCAGGAGGAATGGGATACAGGGGAACTTAGCTGCTTGGATACAGAATTGGCTGGCCAACAGAAGACAGCGAGTGGTAGTAGAAGGAAAATATTCTGCCTGGAAGTCAGTGTTGAGTGGGGTTCCACAGGGCTCTGTCCTTGGGCCTCTACTGTTTGTAATTTTTATTAATGACTTGGATGAGGGGATTGAAGGATGGGTCAGCAAGTTTGCAGACGACACAAAGGTCGGAGGTGTCGTTGACAGTGTAGAGGGCTGTTGTAGGCTGCAGCGGGACATTGACAGGATGCAGAGATGGGCTGAGAGGTGGCAGATGGAGTTCAACCTGGATAAATGCGAGGTGATGCATTTTGGAAGGTCGAATTTGAAAGCTGAGTACAGGATTAAGGATAGGATTCTTGGCAGCGTGGAGGAACAGAGGGATCTTGGTGTGCAGATACATAGATCCCTTAAAATGGCCACCCAAGTGGACAGGGTTGTTAAGAAAGCATATGGTGTTTTGGCTTTCATTAACAGGGGGATTGAGTTTAAGAGTCGTGAGATCTTGTTGCAGCTCTATAAAACTTTGGTTAGACCGCACTTGGAATACTGCGTCCAGTTCTGGGCGCCCTATTATAGGAAAGATGTGGATGCTTTGGAGAGGGTTCAGAGGAGGTTTACCAGGATGCTGCCTGGACTGGAGGGCTTATCTTATGAAGAGAGGTTGACTGAGCTCGGTCTCTTTTCATTGGAGAAAAGGAGGAGGAGAGGGGACCTAATTGAGGTATACAAGATAATGAGAGGCATAGATAGAGTTGATAGCCAGAGACTATTTCCCAGGGCAGAAATGGCTAGCACAAGGGGTCATAGTTTTAAGCTGGTTGGTGGAAAGTATAGAGGGGATGTCAGAGGCAGGTTCTTTACGCAGAGAGTTGTGAGAGCATGGAATGCGTTGCCAGCAGCAGTTGTGGAAGCAAGGTCATTGGGGTCATTTAAGAGACTGCTGGACATGCATATGGTCACAGAAATTTGAGGGTGCATACATGAGGATCAATGGTCGGCACAACATCGTGGGCTGAAGGGCCTGTTCTGTGCTGTGCTGTTCTATGTTCTATGTTCTAAGTTACCCCGAATGTTTTATACCTGCAGGCAGTCACTTTCTTTAGGATTAACCTTCTGCTTTACACAGTTGCAAGGGCCTGAGGTGTGGGGCTGTACCTGAGGTATGTAAGAGGGCCCAGAGGGCAGGAGGTACAAGAGCCTCAGCTCACGCTGTTGTTGCAACTGGTTTAATGTTCTTTCAGCTTGATCAGTCCCTGGGCAAAATCCACCATTTAGAGCCATAGAGCATAGAACACAGAACAGTACAGCACAGTACAGGCCCTTCGGCCCATGATGTTGTGCTGAACTTTTACCTGAAACCTAAGGTCTAACTACCCTCTGCCCCTACGTAATACTACCATCCATATGCCTATCTAATAGCCGCTTAAATGCCCCTAATGAGGCCGACTCCACCACCCTCTCCGGCAATGCATTCCATGCCCTGACCACTCCCTGAGAAAAGAACCTACCTCTGTCGTCTCCCCTATATCTACCTTCACTCACTTTAAAACTATGCCCCCTCGTAATAGCTACCTCCACCCAAGGAAAAAGTCTCTGGCTAGAGAGACTCTGAAAGAGATATACAACGTGGAAACAGACCCTTCAGTCCAGCTTGTCCGTGCCGACCCGATATCCTAAATCAATCCAGTCCCATTTGCCAGCATTTGGCCCATATCCCTCTAACCCCTTCCTATCCATGTCCCCATCCAGATGCCTTTTAAATGCTGTAACTGTACCAGCCCCCATCACTTCCTCTGGCAGCTCATTCTATACACACACCACCCTCTGTGTGAAAAAGTTACCCTCAGGTCCCTTTTAAATCTTTCCCCTCTCACCTTAACCCTATGCCCTTCTAGTTTTAGACTCCCCCCACCCTGGGGAAAAGACCTTGTCTATTCACCCTATCCGTGCCCCTCATGGTTTTATAAACCTCTATAAGGTCCCCCCCTCAACCCCCGACGCTCCAGGGAAAATAGCCCCAGACCATTCAGCCCCTCCCTGTAGCTCAAACCCTCCAACATCCTCTTAAATCTTTTCTGAACCCTTTCGAGTTTCACAACATCCTTCCTACAGCAGGGAGACCGGGATTGAATGCAGTTTTCCAGAAGTGGCCCTAACCAATGTCCTGTACAGCTGCAACATGACCCTCCGAACTCCCTATACCCAACGCACTGACCAATAAGGGGAAGCATCCCAAACACCTTCCCCCCCCCCGCCCTGTCTACCTGCAACTCCACTTTCAGGGAGCTATGCACCTGCTTCCCGAGGTCTCTCTGTTCAGTAACACTCCCCAGGGCCTTACCCTTAACTGGATAAGTCCTGCCCTGATGTGCCTTTCCAAAGTGTAGCACCTCACATTTATCTGAATTAAACTCCATCTGCCCCTCCTCGGCCCATCTGATCGAGGTCCTGTTGTATCTGAGGTAACCTCATTGAAACCCTTTGGTTCTGTTTCTTTTTAACTAGCGTGCGGGCTTCTAGCAATCAGAATGAGTCTTTCACTTACAATGCCATCTTTGACTGTAATCTTCACAGCACACGAGTGCTCCAACCCAAGCGATTCAAAGCATATACCTCAGCCCCCGGCACACACAAGCAGCTCAGTTCAACAACAACACCTTCTTCCCCTAGCACCTGCAGGCCAGGGTTGAACTGAATTTTAATCCCTGTTTTTGTGACACAAAACATGTCTCGAACCAGGCTCCTGTTTTATCTCCCATCGTGTTGACAGTTTGATATAACTCATGTGATTTCAGTTCAGTTTGCAATGCATTTCTGTCCTTTTAGGTCCATCTCTTTGATGCTCCCTTGACACCTGTCAGATGTGACATTCCAGGGGCTCTGTCTCTCTACTGAACTTGCACCTTCTTTGACTTTTCTTTATTCACTCGTGTGATGAGGGTGCCGCTGACTGGGCTGGTATTTATTGCCCATTTCCCCAATTTCCCAGTCAGCCCCATTGCTGTGGGTCTGGAGTCATGTGTAGACCAGATCAGGCCAGACCAGGTAGCGATGGCAGAGTTCCTTCCCCGAAGGACATTAGTGAACCAGATGTTTTGGTTTGACAATCAACAATGGATTCATTGTCATCATTAGGTTCTTAACTCCAGATTATTTTAAAAATTGAATTCAAATTTCACCATCTGCCGTGGCAGGATTTGAACCTGAGCCCCCCGGAACATTCCTAGTTTCTCAGGATTAATAGCCCATCGATAATACCACTAGGCCATGGCCTCCCCTTTTGGCTGCACTAGACCTCTTTTAAAAACATAACTTGGAATTAAAGCCTGATATATCCATCAATAATCTAGCATGATGATCTGTGATCATCACACCCTCTTACTCTCTGTCTTTCACATGTTTCTGACTAACCCCCAGCCCACTCTCCCTCTGTCTCTCTCGCTATCTGACTACCCCTCCATCTGTATCTCACACTCTTTCTCCCACCTTGTCTCTTTCTGCCTGTATCTCACACTGTCTCCCTGGGTCCCTCTTTATCTGGCTCCCTCACTCTGTCTGTGTCTCACTGTCTCCCTCTGTCTTTCTCTCTATGTCTCACTCTTTCTCCATCTCTTTCAATCTGACTCCCTTTCCATCTGTATCACTCTCTGTCTCTCCTTGTCTCTGTCTCTGTCTCTCTCTATGACTGTCTTTCCATCTGTATCTCTCCCTCTGTTTATCTGACTCACTTTGTGCTTGTATGCCACATTCTCTCACTCTGTCTCCATCTGACTCTTTCTATGTCTCTAGCTTTCTCCCTGCTGACTGCTGTCCTCTTCAGACACTCCAGGGGATTGCCAATCTTATGTAAGCCTCTACCTCCACCTTACCTGACCAGCTTGATTACTGAGAATGTTTCTTCATCTCTTTTCCCACTGTGAGCCCCACTCCCACTGGTCGTGCTAAATTCCGACGTCCTCTCTCTCTCTCTCTCGACAGATATCGACCATGACTTCAAGACTCACCTGGAGACTCTGGTCCACACTCTACTCAGTCCTGAGAAACTGGTGGAAAAAGAGATCGGAGGCTCCAAGGTCACCTGCAGGAACCTGTTGGAATATTTCAAGGTGGCAGCCCCTGCGTAGACACCTCTCCCCAACTGCTCCCTGACGTTCTCACATGGCAGGCTCAGTGCCTGGGGTGAGGGAAAACAGAAACAGCTAACCCCCACCCCAGCCGCCTCGCTTTTCCATGCTTTTCACTGAACATTACACAGTACAGGCTGGAGAAGGGGACACAGATTGGGGGGGAGTGGGGTTTAGGGGCTGGAAGGGGTAACACAGATAGGGCGGGTATAGGGGCTGGAGAGGGTGACAGAGATAGGGAGGGGGTGCAGGGACCGGAGGGGGTAACACAGATAGGGAGGGGACAGGGCCTGGAGGGGGTGACAGAGATAGGGAGGGGGTGTAGGGACTGGAGGGGGTAACACAGATAGGGAGGGGACAGGGCCTGGAGGGGGTGACAGAGATAGGGAGGGGGTGACAGAGGCTGGAGGGGGTGACAGAGATAGGGAGGGGGTGACAGAGGCTGGAGGGGGTGACAGAGATAGGGAGGGGGTGTAGGGGGCTGGAGGGGGTGACAGAGATAGGGAGGGGGTGTAGGGGGATGGAGGGGGTGACAGAGATAGGGAGGGGTATTGGGACTGGACGAAGTTACAGTGATACATAAGGAGATGAGGAGGGATCGTTAGTTTGAAATGCAGACCCTGTGGCCTGGGAGTTAGTGTGAGACAGTGAAGAGAGAGATTGGTGTTTGAAAGGGATATGGAATGGTTTAGCTGAGTTTGGGATGAGGACAACAGTTGGGAGTAGGCCAGGAGGGAGATGGAACAGTGGAGTCTGGAGCTCCCCTGCACTCTGTGAGTTGAGACTGTGGGCTGCTCTTGGGTGAGGTTCTAGCCTCACTCTGTGTCTACTCTCATATCTGACACATGTCCCCACCCTTACCTGTTTTATCCCTTTATTTTGTGATTCAGGTTTATATTAAAGTTTTCCAAGGAGAGGACCTCCCGCATCCCAAATCTATCCTGGAGGTAAGAGCAAGTGTTCATTGTAGCATGATGTGGTCATTCCCATGAACAGGGACTCCTGGGAGTGTGGGCGGTAGGTAGCTGTTGCTGTTATGAAATGGCTGATATGTGTCCATTCCAATTCCAATTAGATTTCTGTCCAAGAAGCTCGGCACAGTGGCTCAGTGGTTAGCACTGCTGCCTCACAGTGTTTGGTTCCACCTCGGGCAACTGTCTGAGTGGGAGTTTGCACATTCTCCCCATGACTGTGTGGGGTTCCCTCTGGGTGCTCCAGTTTCCTCCCACAGTCCAAAGATGTGCAGGTTAGGGTGGACTGGCCATGGGAGATGCAGGGTTATGGGGATTGGGTGTGGGAGGTGGTTGGGATTCTTTTCGGAGGGGTGGCGTAGCCCCGATGGGCAGAATGGCCTTCTCCTACACCACAGGGGACTCTATGGTTCAATGATGATAATGAGTGAGAGTAGTGAGCTCAGGAGGACGTGGGGTTCCTTAGGCCGAATGTTTCAGGGAAACATGTTTCCTCATTTTGGAACGTCTCTGTTGAAAGCTCAAGGTCTTCCCAGGTATCCACAGCCCTAAGGCACTTCCACCATTCCCCCTGACTGGATCGAGACCCCTCTGTACTGCCTGGCTGTTCAACTGTGCGAGGCATTGCAACCATCCTGCCATTGCCTGGCATTCTGCATGATATGCCAGCTTTCTGTGGATGATGGTTGAGGAATAAGGTTCATACTCCTCTCCCATGTGACAGATCCCCTTCCTCTTCCCCCTCCCACTCTCCCTCAACACCTCTCCCTTTCCTCCCTCTCCCTCTACGTCTTCCTCGCTGTCTTCCTCCACCCCTTCTCTCTCTATCCTTTCCTCTCCCACCATCCCTTCTCTCCTCCTCCACCCTTACCTCTTCTCCATTCCCTCTCTTTTCCCTCATCATCCACCTCTGTCTCCCAAATGACCCCTTTCCTCTCACTGCGTCTACCTCCTCCCTCTTCCCGCTTACACCATCTCCTCCATCCTCTCCTCCATTCTACCAGCCCCTCTTCCCTCCTCTGCCATCTTATTTTACCCCCTTCTCAATACCCCTACACCTTTCCCCTCTCTCTCCAATCCCACCTCCTACCTCCCTCTCTCCACCCCATCCCCTTCCCTCTCTCTCTTTCTGTTCCTATCTCCTTCCCTCTCTCTCAGTCCCTATCCCCTTTCCTCTCTCTGTCTGTCCCTATCCACTTTCCCCTCTCTCTCTCTCTCTCTCTGTCCCTAACCCCTTCCCTCTCTCTCTGTCCCCCCCACCTCTTCCCTCGCTCACCATCCCCACCTCTCCCCCCACTCTCTCTGTCTCTCCACCCCACACCTTCCCTCACTCTCTCTCCATCCCCACCCCCAGTCCTTCCCCCGCCCCTCTCTCTCCACCCCCACCATCTCCAGTCTCACTCTACCCTTTCCCTACCCCATTCCTATCCTCCTGGCTTCCCTCTTCTCTCCTCTGTAAACCTTCAACCTTCCCGCCCAACTGCCCCCACAACCCCTCCTGCCTCCAGGTCCAAAACTCTCCCCTCGGATCCCCTCACCGACCCTCTTGTCTCTGTCTCCCTTCCCTCTGCATCTCTGCTCCACCTCCATCTCTCGCCCCTCTCCACTTCCCTGGGGGAGTCAGGGGAGGAGGATTCTCTCTCTCTCTCACTTCTCCCACTCCCCAACCCCTCAGTTGCCCACACAGTCTGGGCTGTAGACCTCCTTATCCACCCTCCCTCTGCTGCGTGGCTCTTGGTGGTACTGTCTCCACCTGATGTGGCCGTCAGGAAACAGCAGGGAGATGGTTCGTGTTGTGGGGCGGTGGCAGGGTGGGGGGGCGGGTGGTGTAGCTCAGGGTCTGGGATATTGAACCCACAGTCAGAGCGGCCACTCTGCTCGGTTTGACCGGCCTTTATGCTAAAGTAACAATCCCCTCTTGTCTCCAACAGGCAACAGCTGAAGCCAACAACCTAGCTGTGATTGCGTTGGCCAAAAACTATTACCAGCAAGCCATGGACGGGGTAGGGAGAGCTTTTCAGTACCTTACCCAGAGCGTGTTTGACCCCAGTCTCCCCCTCACCCAATCCATCAACAGAAAGACCGATTCAAAACACTGCGTCTTTCAGGCTCCCATCCCATTTCACTTCCCTGCCACCCCACACTGTCTTCAGAAAGGTTCGATGTCTTTGCAGGTCTTTCTTTGCACTGGAAACATGGTAACAGGCCGTCCTGCCCGTGACTCATACCCCAACCTCCTGCCATCTCCCCGCCATCCTTTATCGCTCGTGTTCACCCAGCTTCTCGTTTCAACGTTTTGAAAGCATTCCCCACGATCGCTGCCCAGGGGGGTGAGTTCCACACTCTGCCCGCTCCCCGGATGAAGAAGTTCCTCCTCGATCCTGGATTGGGTTCATTTAGCAACTACCTTACTGCTTGCCCATGCTCTGACTCAAGTTCTGATCCTGTTAAACAGCTTCAAGGGACAAAATGGCCTGCTGTTCCTGGGCTACAGGTTCAGGGAGGGGGGCTGAATGGCCTCCTCCTGTTCCTGTGTGACAGGCTGGAGGAGGGGGGCTGAATGGCCACCTCCTGTTCCTGTGTGACAGGCTGGAGGAGGGGGTGCTGAATGGCCTCCTCCTGTTCCTGTGTGACAGGCTGGAGGAGGGGGGCTGAATGGCCTCCTCCTGTTCCTGTGGTCTGAACTCTGTTCCCTTGCCTTTCAGCTGTGCGGAGGAGATAAGGCCTACGTGCAGCCCAGCAAGATCCGGGAGAGGCACCGAGTGTACCGCGAGGCGGCCGTTGAGAAGTTCCGAGCGACGAAGAAGATGGGCAGGCAAGCCCTGATCATGCAGCATGAGGACCAGCTGGTGAGGAACATCGAGGAGATGCTGGACAGTTACCTCAAGTTCAACCAGAGCAAGAACTTCTTCAGCCTCGTCCGCACGCCCAGTACCATGCTGCTGCTGATAATCAGCATGCACGTCATCTCTGGCTTCCTGAGCCTGCTCGGACTTAGCTTTCTTTCTGTCATCTGCAACTTTGTCATTGGCATATGCTCGCTCACCCTCATGACCTGGTCCTACATCAAGTACACAGGGCAGAGCCCGCTCCTGGGAGAGATCATCGACACAATCAGCGATAAGATCCTCAGCGGGGTGAGTGAAAGCTGTGTGTCTCCCATCGCTATTGCACCCCCCCGCAACTGGCTGTCACCTTCAGGGAGACTAGAGGTATCTGGTGACCAGCAGTTCCTGAACTGGGATGGTAAGGGTGGATCCCGCCCTCATCCAGATCCCTTGGAGTGGGAGGGCAAGGCTGGTCTTCAATCCATTTTGCAGCCCCCCCCCCCCCCACCCCACCATGATTCGCTACTCTATTTGACGGATTCAACTTCCACTTGGAACGGGTGGGAATCTCGGCTGGTCTCCACCCTTCAGGAACATTTGGAGGGTTGGTGTGGACCTGATGGGCCGAATGGCCTGCTTCCACACTGTAGGGATTCTGTGATACACTGCACCCACTGCCCCTCATTAGAGGTGAGAGGATTGTAATCCCTGGTGGGGAGGGGAATGGAGATTGAGGAGAGATGGTGACGGGTTTAGATAAAGATGGTCAAACTGTTCCCATTTGCTGGTTTCTCAAGAAGGGTCTAGGCCCAAAATGTCAGCCTTCCCCCTCCTCTGATGCTGCTTGGCCTGTATTCATCCAGCTCTACACCTTGTTATAGAACATAGAACATAGAACAGTACAGCACAGAACAGGCCCTTCAGCCCACGATGTTGTGCCGACCATTGATCCTCATGTATGCACCCTCAAATTTCTGTGACCATATGCATGTCCAGCAGTCTCTTAAATGACCCCAATGACATTGCTTCCACAACCGCTGCTGGCAACGCATTCCATGCTCTCACAACTCTTGTTATTCTTTAAAAATCCTGGAAGGAGGGGTACAAGGCAGTCTATTTAAACATCTAACTCTGATTGTGGCATATTTCAGAACATATAAATGTAGAAGCTGAAGGTGGCCACTCAGCCCATAAAATCTGTTGTACCTACTTACGAGATCTTATCTAGTCTGATAACCCTCAGCTCAGAATTAATGCCTTTTCCCTATAATCCTTGATTGCCTCAATCAAAAATTTGTCTTAGTGTTGAATGTAATTTACAGTCTCCAACGTTCTCCTTCATCATACAGCAAAAATAGTCAAATTGCCTTCCCTTCTATAACTTCCTGATCTATCCAGCTACTTTTCTCTCAAACCCAAACAAATTATGGACAATTGTTGTTGAAAGAGTCCTCCCCAGTTGCTCAGATACTGATAACTGTCTGATGGCGGCTTCTGTGTTCCATAATAACTGCACAACTGTGACACCAGTAAATTAGATGCATAGATGCACCACAAAAGGCATCCCATTCACTGGTGGAGCGAGGCAGTGTTTCCCACGGTGGGGATTAGGACCCTGACTGGGTTCAGGGTACAGATCACTGAGGTAGCATTGGGAGCTCCGAACTGAGTCCCCCCACCTCTAACACTCTACCCTCCCAAACTAGTGTACCAATCCCTCCGGGACACCTTCACCCATTCCACAACCACCAAGACTACCCCACCTCTCCACGGTACCTTGCCATGTAACTGCAGAAGATGCAACACCTGGCCCTTCACCTCCTCCCTGCTCACCATCCCAAGGCTTTAAACTTCCAGGTGAAGCAGCATTTTACCTGTCCCTCCTCCAATCTGGTGTATTGCATTCACTGCATCCAATGTGGCCTACTCGCATTGGAGAAACCAAACGCAGACTAAGTGATGACTTGGCAGAACACCTCTGGTCCGTGCACAAGCATGACCCCTGACCTTCCCGTAGCTGGTCATTTTAACACAGCATCCTGCTCATGTACCCACTTGCCTGTCCTTGGCGTGCTGTCATGCTCCAGTGGATCTCAGAAAAAACTGGACGATCAACATCTCACCTTCAGCCTTCTGGACTTAATATTGAGTTCAACGCCTTTAAATTGTGAACCACTTCTTCCCTTTTAGCTTGTTGTCCTCCCACCCCCCTATCCCAGTGGTACTGTCTGTTCTTTCCACTTCAGGCAGGAGACACACCACTGTTCGGTCATTCTCACTTTCCGATCTGTACTGTCAACATCAGCCCCCCACACTCACTACCCCCCCACTCCCCCCCCCCAAACTATAGTATAAATGCTGCCCCCTCCACACTTCATGTCAGTGCTGATGAAGAGTCTTCTAGATTCAAAATATAAGCTTGCGCTCTCTCTACGGTTGCTGCCTGACCCGCTGTGAACTCAAGCATTTGCTTTCGGTACAGATCCCAGCATCTGTGGTAACGTGCTCCTGTCCCACTCTCTCAGTTCTCACTGAGGGGTCCCAACAATTCTCAAGGTTCAGTTTGCAGTGACAGTGGGAAAGTCTGGTGTAGAGGGGCTGTGGATTGAAGGCAAGGCCAGCACACTTGTGTGTGTTTGCATGTGTGTGTGTGTGTGTGTGTGTGTGTGTGTGTGTGTCTGTGTGTGCTTGTGTCACAGTGACACGTGAACACACCCCTTTCTCCAAATCCTGTGTTTGTGTGTGTGTCTGTGCTTGTGCTTGTGTGTGTGTGCTTGTGTGCGTGTGTGTCTGTGTGAATGTGTGTCTGTGTGCTTGTGTGTGTGTGTCTGTGTGAATGTGTGTGTGTATGTGCTTGTGTTTGTGTGTGTGTGAATGTGTGTGTGTATGTCTGTTTGTGCTTGTGTTTGTGTGTGTGTGTGTCTGTGTGCGTGTGTGTGTGTGTCTGTGAATGTGTGTGTGTGTGTTTGTGTGTGTGTGTGTGTGCTTGTGTTTGTGTGTGTCTGCTCGTGCTTGTGTGTGTGTCTGTGCTTGTGCTTGTGTGTGTGTGAATGTGTGTGTGTGTGTCTGTTTGTGCTTGTGCTTGTGTTTGTGTGTGTGTCTGTGTGCGTGTGTGTGTGTGTCTGTGAATGTGTGTGTGTGTGTGTATGTGTGTGTTTGTGTGTGTGCTTGTGTTTGTGTGTGTGTGCGCTTGTGTTTGTGTGTGTGTGCTTGTGTTTGTGTGTGTGTCTGTTTGTGCTTGTGTTTGTGTGTGTGTGCTTGTGTTTGTGTGTGTGTCTGTTTGTGCTTGTGTTTGTGTGTGTGTGTGTGCGTGTAAATGTGTGCGTGCGTGTGTGTGTGTCATGGGGGCGCGGTGGGAAGTGTGAGTTGAGGAGTTTGTACCCTAGTCCTATTGAACTTTGTGCCTTTAAGAGGCTGCGGGTGGAGGCAGTGAGTAATTTCGAAAGTAGGTCAGACAAACATCCGAGGGGGAAAAGACTTGCGTGGGCTACATGAGGTACAGACCGGGACTGAAGGGTTGGCTCTCCTGAGAGCTAGCCTGGGCTGGGTGTAGGCCAAGCAGCCTCCTTCCCATGGCAATGTGACTAACTCCCAGTGCCGATGGGCCACTTCTGGGTGTTGGGTGGGAAGTGGAGTCTTGGGGATACAGCTTTTGAGGGGGGTCAGTGAGATTGTTCCAATAGAAAGACCAGGGGTCAGAACAGTACAGCACAGGAACAGGCACTTTGTCCCACAGGGTTATGCGGAACTTGATGCCAGCAGCTGGGAGGCAGCCCTTCCCCACCACCTGGGTCCAATGTCCACGCATTTGAGTCCCGTTCGGAGACTTTTTGGGAGCTTGCTGTGCGTTAAATGGTAGCATAGCCCCTATGGTACAACTGGAACGGGTGTGGGGGGTGGGGAAAGCCACTTTGTGCCTCCGTCCCAGGTGGCGAAAGACATTTCTGAAATGCGGGCCCCACCTTCGGATCGTCGAGATGCAAACACGGTTTTAGCTAACGAGGGCTGTGTCTTGATTTGGCAGGTCACGTACATGATATTGACTCGGTTCGGGAACTCCGAGCAGGCGACCCTGATCACCGGCCTGGTGCAAGCCGCAAGGAACCAGTGATGGTTTTACTCTGGCACAGGCTCAGGGGCAAGCTCCCTCCCTCCTGACCAACGTGCCAAAGCACCTTCTGACAAAGCTCGCTCTCTTCACTGTCTGTCACAAAGCAGGAACTTGGGGCCGAGAGCTTCGTCCTCCTCCTGATCTGAGCACAAAAGACTTTGAGAGGTGGTGCCAAAAGGAGGCTAATGCAAGGTCAGAGCCCACTGGAGAACAGACACTGGAAAGTCGGGTGGGAGGGGTGGCTCATTGCTTAGTCACAAAGTCAGGGTGGGAGAGGCATCAGGGGTTTGCTGTGGTTTGTGGCTCTCTCAGCCTCGCCTCCCTTCCACACCCCTACTGCTCTGTCACCCTCCTCTGGCCCTCCACATGTTCCCTTTTCCCTCTCTATCACGCATCAGCCAAACCCCTAGGGAATGACATTCCTGGCTCAAATGGTCATGGGTTTGACGTAATCACTGTTGAGGGAGCACCGTACTGTCAGACGGTCAGTGCTGAGGGACTGGGCACTGTCAGAGGGTCAGTGCTGAGGGACTGGGCGCTGTCGGAGGGACAGTGCTGAGGGAATGGGCACTGTCGGAGGGTCAGTGCTGAGGGACTGGGCACTGTTGGAGGGTCAGTGCTGAGGGACTGGGCGCTGTCGGAGGGACAGTGCTGAGGGAGGGGGCACTGTCGGAGGGTCAGTGCTGAGGAACACCTGTTGTGGGGGAGCACATTGCTAGGCAGCCTGTGGCTGTTGTCTTCCTCTTGTTGTGTTCACCCCGACTCTTGACTTTCTCCCCCCCCCCCGCCCCAGCCCTCGTACCTCCTCTACACAGGGTGCCCTTCCCACTATTTGCAGGAATTCCAGCACAGCTTCTCTCTCAGGGACAGACCAGCTCAGCTGTCCATCTCCCCCCTGTCCTACTGAGAATTTACTATCACTGTCGAGCTCCCACTGAACCCAAACAGGGAGTCACTGTCAGCACCATCCTCTGAGGAAGATTTGGCGAGGCACAGAACATATTGTTGCTGAAAACTAAAAGCAGAAAAACCAACTGGGAACCGGATTTGGGTTGTTCCATCAATAGCAAGCGTGCAAGCAGAGTTGGGAAATCACGCAGGGAGTGGTCACTGGTTCCTGGGTCAACTGCCGTCGGCAGACAGTTCCTGAACTGTCCCACGGTCACTTTCGGGGCAAGACTTGGATATACACAGAAAATAGGACCACAGGATCAAAGTTAAGAATCCAGGTAAAAAGCTGGAAATGGAGGAGATCAGGAAAACAGATCCTTCCCTCTTTCCGTTGGACATGGACGGAGACGCACGCAGTTCCTGTGGTGGAATAGCCCACCATCACGACCACTGCAGATTTGAGTTGCCCCATAAGCTGCCAGTGTAAGCCTTCCATTAAACCCCTCCCAACACACGCACACACACACATGCACGTACACACACACATATACATGCACATGCATACAGATGCACACACACTTACACTATGCAACTTTACACGCATGCATATCCACACGCACACATGCACATACACACGCAACTTCACACGCATACACACGCAACTTCACATGCATACACACACACAACTTCACACTCATACACGTGCACACACACGCAACTTCACACGCATACACATGCAACTTCACATGCATACACACACACAACTTCACACTCATACACGTGCACACACACGCAACTTCACACGCATACACATGCAACTTCACATGCATACACACACACAACTTCACACTCATACACGTGCACACACACGCAACTTCACACGCATACACATGCAACTTCACATGCATACACACACACAACTTCACACTCATACACGTGCACACACACGCAACTTCACACGCATACACATGCAACTTCACATGCATACACACACACAACTTCACACTCATACACGTGCACACACACGCAACTTCACACGCATACACATGCAACTTCACATGCATACACACACACAACTTCACACTCATACACGTGCACACACACGCAACTTCACACGCATACACGTGCACACATACACATGCAACTTCACATGCATACACACACACACAACTTCACACACGTAAACATGCACACACATACACGTGTGCACACACGCACAGACACAGTGACACGTGAACACACCCCTTTCTCCAAATCCTGTAGGGAGAGGTGCCCCACCCTTGAATATTTGCCACGCTGATGTCCCAGAGCAAACTCCAGCTTTAATGTATGTTTAAATTCAAGAATTAAACTCAATTCAGTAAATGTTTTGGTGCGAAATACGTAACGGCTGGATTATTGGGGTTCACAGGGACACCCACCCCGCTGCAAATTTAAACTGCTCAGAATCTCAGTGCTGCTTTAATCATTACTCTGTAAATTCTGATCAAAAATCTCCTGCCTCTGCCCGTCTTCGATGACCCTTAAACCAGTCCTCACGGACAAAAGCAAATACAGAAGTGCTGGAGAAACTCAGCAGGTCTGGCAGCATCTCTGGAGAGAAATCAGAGTTAACATTTTGAGTTGAAAGACCCTTCCTCAGAATTGGTTCCTCACTGACAGAGCTGACCCCCAGGTTTTTTAGCCCCTACCCTCACCCTTTGGACTATTTACCCCTATTCCTGGGTGGATTATACCTTATTCCAGGCTGTTTAACCCTCCAGATCTGCTGAGCTTTTCCAGCAATTTCTGTTTGTGTTATTTAACCCTGTGTCAGGGTGATTTACCACCCTCTCCCATAACCCAGGCTATTTACCCCCTATCCCCAGGTGATCTGCCCCTCTCTGGGTGAGTTACCCACTATATCCAGGCTATTTACCCCCTATCCCCAGGTGATCTGCCCCTCTCTGGGTGAGTTACCCACTATATCCAGGCTATTTACCCCCTATCCCCAGGTGATCTGCCCCTCTCAGGGTGAGTTACCCACTATATCCAGGCTATTTACCCCCTATCCCCAGGTGATCTGCCCCTCTCTGGGTGAGTTACCCACTATATCCAGGCTATTTACCCCCTATCCCCAGGTGATCTGCCCCTCTCAGGGTGAGTTACCCACTATATCCAGGCTATTTACCCCCTATCCCCAGGTGATCTGCCCCTCTCAGGGTGAGTTACCCACTATATCCAGGCTATTTACCCCCTACCCCGAGGTGAGTTGCCCGCAGAGGGGGCAGAGCCAGCAGCACAGGGTTGTTGTTGGCTTGTCCAGCCCACTTTAAGAGCACACCCACGCTCTGCCCCTCCCTGTCTGTGTGTGTGTGTGTGTGTGTGTGTGTGTGTGTGTGTGTGTGTGTGAGAGGGTCCCAGCTCCTGCCTCCCACCCCCTTCCCTCCCCAATGGTCCTGCTGCTGCCCCCCGCCGCTGCCCGGAGCTTACCCCTGAGCTGCAGCAACGCGGGGCCGGCTGCCTGGTCCCTCACAGCCGCTACCGGGAGCTGGCAGCTCGGGGAAGCCACCCGGAAACGCCTCGGCTCGGCACCAAAATGTATCCAAGGCCGGGGATACAGTGTATCCGAGTCTGGATACAGGGGAGTGGGGGTAAGGTACTCAGGGGTGGGGGCAACTGGGCAGGGGGCAGGGGTAAGATATCAGGAAAAATGGGTGACAAACCCAGGAAGAGCGGCAAATATTCTGGAACTAGGAACCAAAACCCTAAGGATAGGGGCAGAAAAGCCAGGCAACACGGCGATGGGTATAAATCAGCTGGGGAGAGGGACAAATGCCCCCGAGATGGCAGTGAATAGCCTGTGGGTAGGAGCAGTAATGCTGGGGATGGGGGAAACCAGCTCAGGGTTAGCAGAACAGCAGCTGGAAGGAGGCTGGGGAAGCCTGGGGATAGTGGGGAGGGCAGCTTGGAGCATGGCAAAGATGATGGGGAGCCAGGCCCCCAGGAGAGGTATGGCTTGGCCCTTTGGTGGGGGATCGATTCCCGTCTGGGCGATGGTGGGGTCCAGGCCGATGAGTGCAGCCCCGGCCCAGGATGTCCTCCTCTTCTGTCACGAGAGGACCGGCTTCTTCCGCCTCCTGGGTCTCTTCTGCCTGGCCCAGTTCCTGTTCTGGATCTACCTGGCCCATTTCGCCTTCACCTCTCTCAAAGACACAGGATACCAGGAGACGGTTCTGGAAGGAGAGCGGGCAAGCAGCTTGCCGAAGATCGGGGGGCTCGCCCTGAACCTGGGGTCAGACGGGTGGAGATACAGCTTCACAATCTCCTGCTTGACTATCGGTAAGAATCACGTCTGACTGGTTTCCTGAAGAGTGACACAAGAGTGGGAAGATCCTGGGTGTGACACAACTCGAGAGGATGAGGTAGGATTGAGCCAAATGGGCCTGGTACTGGAAAGAGTTAAAACAGAAGGGTGTGCATTGCACAGACTGGTCTTGCATGCTCCCAGATGTAGACAGAGCACAAGGATGGGCTCAGCGAATGGGATTGGCATTGGAATGAGCACATGGAATATAACATGGGAAACCGTGAGGTTACCCACTTTAGCAGAACGTGCACGGCATTTCCAAAGTGGTAAGAGGTTGGAAAATGTAGGTCTACTGGCTGCCCTTGTCAAGAGAGTTAGACAGCTCAGAAACAGACCCTTCACCCCAGCCATAATCCCAAAGTAAACTAATCCCACCTGCCTGTTCCTGGCCCATATCCCTCCAAATGTTCCCACTAAAGTCGGTGGAGAGTGTGGAAGAGTGTTGCAGGTTGCAGGGAGACTTGGATAAACTGCAGAGTTGGGCTGAAAGGTGGCAAATGGAGTGCAATGCGGATAAATGTGAGGTGATTCACTTTGGGAGGAACATTGGGAAGGCAGAATACCAAGTCAATAGAAAGATTCTTGGTAGTGTGGATGTGCAGAGGGATCTTGGTGTCCATGTACATTGATCCCTGAAAGTTGCCACCCAGGTTGATAGTGCTGTTAAGAAGGCTTACGGTGTGTTAAGGTTTTATTGGGCGAGGGATTGAGTTCCGGAGCTGTGATGTCATGCTGCAACGGTACAAAACGCTAGTGCGGTCTCACTTGGAATATTGTTCTGGTTGCCCCATTACAGGAAGGATGTGGAAGCATTGGAAAAGGTGCAGAGGAGATTTACTGGGAATGTTGCTTGGTCTGGAGCGCAGGCCCTATGAAGAAAGGCTGAGGGACTTGGGTCTGTTCTCATTGGAGAGAAGGAGGCTAAGAGGGGATTTAATAGAGACATACAAGATGATCAGAGGATTAGATAGGGTGGACAGTGAGAGTCTTTTTCCAAGGATGATGACTTCAGCTTGTACAAGGGGGCATAGCTACAAATTGAGGGATGATAGATTTAAGACAGACGTCAGAGGCAGGTTCTTTACTCAGAGAGTGGTAAGGGCGTGGAACGCCCTGCCTGCCAATGTAGTTAACTCAGCCACATTAGGGGCATTTAAATAGTCCTTGGATAAGCATGTGGATGATGGTGGGATAGTGTCGGGGAATGGGCTTAGATTAGTTCACAGGTCGGCGCAACATCGAGGGCCGAAGGGCCTGTTCTGCGCTGTAGTGTTCTATGTTGTATGTTCATGTCCTTATCCAAACATCTTTTAAAACGTTATAACTGTACCCACATCCACCATTTCCGTCATTCCACACACAAACCACCCTCTGTGTTTAAAAAAATGTTCCCCCTCGTCTTTTTTTTAAATTTTTTTTCCCTCTCACCTTAAAAATATACCTCCTGGCCTTGAAAACCCCCACCCTTGGGAAAAGACATCAGCCATTCACTTTATCTGTAGCCCTCATGATTTTATAAACCTTTATAAGATCATTTCTACACCTCCAATCCTCCAGTCCCGGCCTATCCAGCCTCTATTTAGAACTCAAACACTCCATTCCCAGCAACGTCCTGGTAAATCTCTCCGGAGCCCTCTCCAGCTTCATAATATCCTTCCTGTAACACGGATACCAGACTAGACAGCATTCCAGAAGAGGCCTCACCAATGCCCTGTACAACCTCAACATAACGCCCCAACTCTTAGAGATCTGAGCACTGAAGGTAAGCGCGACACACCCCTCCTTCACCACCCTGCCTACCTGTGACACAAACTTCAACGAATTATGTACCACATCCCCTAGGTCTCTCTGTTCTACCACATTACCCAAGATCCTACCATGAATGGTCCAAGTCCTGCCCTTGCTTATTTTACCAAAAGGCAAAAACCTTGCATTTACCCAAATTAAGTTCCATCTGTTACTCCTCAGCCCATTGCCACAATTGATCAAGATCTCTTCGTAATCTCAAGTAACCTTCTGCACTGTCCACTATAACCACCAATTTCAGTATTGTCTGTAAACTTATTAACTGGGCCTTCCATATTCTCATCTAAATCATTTATAAGTAACGAACAAAAGCAGACCCAGAACCATCCTTGTGGAACCACCAGTAACAGGCCTCCAGTCCGAAAAACAACCCCCCACTGCCACTCTGTCTCCCGTTGTCAGGCCCATCTTGAATCCTATGTGATCTAACTTTACTAAGTAGTCTACCATGTGGAACCTCGTCATAGGTTTTACTAAAGTCCAAATAAATAATGGTCTACTGCATTACCCTCAATCTTCTTGGTTACTTCCTTACAAAGCTCAATCACGTTTCAGAGACATGGTGTCCCGCACACAAATCCATGCTGACTATCTGTAGTTCTTCCTGGCCTCTCTGAATGCATGTAAATCCTATCTTTTACAATCATCTCAGACAACTTACCCACCAATGTCAGACTCACGGGTTTATTGTTCCCAGGCTTCTCCTAACACCAAGGCATAACATTAGGCACCTCACTGGTAGTTACGGATGGTACAAATTTTTCCTCCCTAACTTCCCACAAAGTCCTTAGTTACACTAGATCAGGTCCTGGAGATTTATCTTCTGCTATATTTTCCAAGACCTCCAGAGCTTCCTCTTCTGTAATGTGAGCTGCCTTCAAAACATCAATATTTATTTCCCTGAGTTCTCTCACCTCTATTTCTTTCTCCACAATAAAAACTGACAAAACATCCATTTAAAATTCTTCTATCTGCTGAGGCTCAATACAAAGACAACATATTTGATCCTTAAGGGGCCCTACATGCACTTTCTCCCTCTCTCTCTCTCCAGTTGCTCTCTTGCTCTTAATGTACTGATGGAATTTCTTTAGATTATCCTTAACATTACCTGCCAAGGCTTTCATTCCCTCTTTGCCTTCCTGAGCTCCCTCTTAAGAATGCCCCTACACTCTTTATGCTGTGCAAGAGATTCATTTGAATCCAGTTGTCCATATCTCATGATTCTTTATTCTTGACTAGAATCTTAATATCTTCATTCATTCATTGTTCTCTAATCCTACCAGCCTTACCCTATAATCAGAGGAACATAATGACTCCAAACTCCCGTTATCACATTTTTGAAAGCCTCCCACTTATCACATGTCCTTTTACCCATGAGCAGTCTACTTCAATCAACTTCTGAAAATTTGTGTCTCATATCATTAAAAATAAAGTTTTAATTGGAAAAAGGTTAACTTTCATAGAGGGCCTATCCTTTTCTAGAACTATTTTCAGTCCAATAGAATTATGATCACTTGTCCTAAAGTGTTCCCCTACTAACACTTCAGTCACTTGCCCTGTATTACTACTCAAGGAGGTCACATTTTGCTCCTTCTCTAGTCAGAACATTTATGTATCAATAAAAAAAATTCCTGAACACATTTAACAAATTATTCACATTCAAATCTTTAACACTCCCAGTCAGAGTTTGGAAAATTAAAATCACGTATTAGAACCCTATTATTATGTAAACTGGAGAGTTCTCTACATATTTCTTCAACATCCCCCAACTACTTTGGGAGGGGGGTAGTTTCATACAATCCCATCAACATGATCATTCCTTCCTTGTTTCTAATTTCTATCCATATGTTTTCACTGGACAATATTTCAGAAATATCTGCTCTAATTACTGCAATAACATTCTTCCTAACCAAAAACACCACTCCCCCCTCCTCGCCTGTCTCCCTTCTTCCCACAGCACCTGAAACCCAGAACACTGAGCTGCCAGCCCCGTCCTTCCCTCAGCCAAGTTTCTGTAATCACTATGACATTCCAATTCATGTTCCTCAACATGACAACAGCTTATCTGCCCTACAAGTAAGAACACTTGCATCGGAATAAATACAGTTCACTTCTTCAGAATTATCGTGTTCTCAGACTTGCTCTTGTCCTTCTAACTAACTTGTTCTTGCAAGGCTCGCATCCATCTTTCTATTAACGCTTTGACTTAGGATCTCTCCACTCCCACAGTTCTGCTGGGATATTGGTCCTTTTCCAGTTCAGGTGCAGAAGGTGGTGTGTGTGTGGAATGAGCTGCCAGGGGAAGTGGTGGGGGCTGGTACTGTTACAGCATTTAAAAGGCATCTGGATGGGGACATGGATAGGAAGGGTTTAGTGGGAGATGGGCCAAATGGGACTAGATTAATCTCACTTTACCATCACTGGTTTTCATGTTGCTGTGGGTCTGGAGTCACATGTAGGGTAATGACGTTGAGTGACCTTCCCTCCAGGAACGGTGCATTTATTTTATTTTTTTAGAACAGTCAGCGATAGTTTGCTGGTCACTTCCCCCCAATACCCGCTGAGCCAAATGCCAGGTTAATTTGTGAACTTGGTTTCCACGGTGGCGAGGGTGGGGGGAAGATCTGAGCACATGTTCCCCCCACCATGTGAGCCAGGGCCTCAGGATTACCAGCTCCTGCTTGAAACTGGAATGGGTGAAGCGCAATCTCCAGGCGCTCGCTTTCCGACGAAAACGAGGGACAGGGCACTAACGCTTCTCGCCATCTGCTTCGTCCCTCAGGCTCCTTGATCCTTGGCGCTGGCTCCCTGTTTGCTCGCCGCTCCGTCTCCCGCGTGGTCCTCCACAGAGGAGGCCAGCAGGTCACCATCACCAGCTACTTGCCTTTTGGACGCACCAGCTCCGTCACGGTGCCCCTGCACCAGGTGTCCTGCGTGGCACACCGTACCCAGGTACCGTCCATGGTGCCCCTCAGGATCCAGGGTCACCGCTTCTACTACCTCCTGGACAAGCAGGGTCAGTTCTACAACGCTAAGCTCTTTGACACGACCGTTGGGGCCTATAGGAAGCTGTGACCCTTCCTGAAGGAGCACCCGCTCCTGCAGATATTCGGGAACTCGAGCCTGCATTCTTGGGCAATTGCAAGGCTTAAAGACTTGCATTGTTTGACATGCGCAGGCCAGGAAGTGATTGGAGGAATCATCGGCATCACTTACAAAGAGCTCTGTCTCCAACCCTCCCCAGATATGTGTGTTTTCTTTTCTCTGATTTTGGCACTGTCCTGATTTGCATTTCAGGAAACATCATGCGTGGTAAGCTCTCTTCTACTGTGCGAGTGGAGCTGTCCAACTGCACAAATTGTTACATGCTGCTGTTTCAGGCTAACAACGGCAAATGTAATTTATCTAGAAATAAGATTACACAGAAGGAGGAAAAATAAAAGCAGCGTTTTGATCGGTGAGCAGTGGTTTGCTGTTCATCCTTTACATTGTTCCCCCCAGGAATTCTGTGATTAACATACATTACCTACTTCATAAGAATTGAAATTGACTGCCCACTGTAGCACTATCACTGAGTTATGTCTTCAGTGAAATTATTTCATGCGATGTGAGAAACTTAAAGGAGTCTTTTGTTCGCCTGCACTCAATCTAACCTTCTACATTGGAAGGTACTGTGCCATTGCATCCCCTCTGGAACCTGTACCAGCATTTAGTTGGATCTTAACTGCATTTAACATAAATATTTTTCCCAACCCCATACAAAATACCTAACAATCTCAGTTCTGCCTTCTTGTTCTGAGTTCTCCACGGTCTCCCTCTGCCACATTTCTCTTCATCTCAGTCCTAAATGGCTCACCCCAAACTCCTTAGACTGGTCTGGGCTCCCCTGGTTAATACAGACATCCTTCCTGCATTCACCCTGAGAAATTTATAGGTTTCTGTGAGACTCCCCCCTCATTCTTCTGAGCTGCAGTGAATGTGGTCCTAACTGACGGTGTTATATGTCTGTGTTAGCCCTGCCATCGTCAGGGACCCAGTCTGGGAAACCCCTCGCTGCACTCTCTCCATCGCCAGGACATCCTTCCCTGGGGTAAGCGAGGCTAAACCCACACCTGGTGCTCCCATTGGTGGGTCTCATCAGGAAGGTGTATATAATTGCAACAAGACATCCCTGCTCCTGGCGTTGAACCCTCGACTCTACTGTGGGTCAAAAACCTGTCAATCACACCCTGGGATCTACTCAATGATCCAGCCCTGATTACTCTCGGTTGTTGTGGTGGGGAAGAGAATTCCATTTCAGACTCTCGCTTTCTCCTTATCTCCTCTTTTTTTAAAAATTTCACCCCTCGGCTCAGAATTTGGATAAAAAATACAGGAATTATTTGCACTGCCACATCTACTGTCGAAACAAAATTATTTAGCAAGGTCATTGGGGACATTTAAGAGACTGCTGGACATGCATATGGTCACAGAAATTTGAGGGTGCATACATGAGGATCAATGGTCGGCACAACATTGTGGGCTGAAGGGCCTGTTCTGTGCTGTACTGTTCTATGTTCTATGTTTTATTAAACTAGAAAGAATGCAGAAAAAATTTACCAGGATTGTTCCTGAATTGGACGGTTTGAGTTATCAGGAGAGGGTGGGCAGGGCTGGGGCTGGTTTTTTTCACCCCGGAGCAGAGGAGACTGAGGGGTGACCTTACCGAGGTTTATAAAACCCGATGCATGGATTAATAATGGACCCGTTATTTAAGGGCATAAGGTGAGAGGGAAGAGATACACAAGGATCCAGAAGGAGCAGAGGGTGGTGGGTGTCTGGGATGCCAAAGGGTAGGGCTGGAGGTGTGTATAATTTTGTCATTTAACAAACGTTTGGTCAGGTACAATAATGGGGATGGTTGGGGACCAAACGCAGACGAACGGAACAAGATTAATTGTGAAAAGGGGACAGCATGGACGCATTGGGCCAAAGGGCCTGGTTTTCTTGCTACGGACCTCTATGTGTCTCAGCCTCTGAATAGTATTTTTATGTCTTAGTAAGGCCACTTCTCAGATCTTGTACATTCATATCGGCTCAGCTTTTCTTCATAAGCTAACTTCTCTGATCTGCTTCTGGTACAATTTTGTCCTTTTTTCAAATTGGTCAGTGTGTTGAGTATAGGGAGCTGGGAGGGTCATGTGGTACAGGGCATGGGTTAGGGCCACTTCTGGAAAACTGTGTTCAATCCCGGTCTCCCTGCTGTAGGAAGGATGCTGTGAAACTGGAAAGGGTTCAGAAAAGATTTACAAGGATGTTGGAGGGTTTGAGCTACAGGGAGGGGCTGAATGGTCTGGGGCTATTTTCCCTGGAGCGTCGGGGGCTGAGGGGGGGACCTTTATAGAGGTTTATAAAACCATGAGGGGCACGGACAGGGTGAATAGACAAGGTCTTTCCCCCCAGGGTGGGGGGAGTCCATAACTAGAGGGGCACAGGGTTAAGGTGAGAGGGGGAGGATTTAAAAGGGACCTGAGGGGCAACTTTTTCACACAGAGGGTGGTGCTTGTATGGAATGAGCTGCCAGAGGAAGTGGTGGGGGCTGGTACAGTTACAGCATTTAAAAGGCATCTGGATGGGGACATGAATATGGGAAGTGGAGTTGAAATGCCCATCAGCCATGATTTAAATGGTGGAGTGGACTTGATGGGCCGAATGGCCTTACTTCCACTCCTATGTCTTATGGTCT
>NC_081395.1:4082398-4189602 GCF_030684315.1 Stegostoma tigrinum | reverse complement strand
CAGTCCCCTCTCCGTCACACAACCCTCTCTCCCTCACACAGCCCCCTCTCCTTCACACAACCCTCTCTCCCTCACACAGCCCCCTCTCCTTCACACAACCCTCTCTCCCTCACACAGTCCCCTCTCCCGCTCATAGTTGCCTCTCCCTCACGCAGCCCCCTCTCCCTTACACAACCCCCTCTCCCGCACACAGTCCCCTCTCCCTCACATAACCCCCCTCCCTCACATAACCCCCTCTCCCTCACACAACCCCCTCTCGCTCACATAGTCCCCTCTCGCTCACACCGTCCCCTCTCCCTCACACAGCCCCGTCTCCCTCACGCCGTCCCGTCTCCCTCACGCCGTCCCGCCTCCCTCACGCAGCCCCCTCACCCTCACACAGTCCCCTCTCCCGCACATAGTCCCCTCTCCCTCACACAGTCCCCTCTCTCACACGCAACCCCCTCTCCCTCACACAACCCCATCTCCCTCACACAGTTCCCTCTCCCTCACGCAACCCCCTCACCCTCACCCAACCCCCTCTCCCTCACGCAACCCCCTCTCCCTCACGCAACCCCCTCTCCCTCACACAGTCCCCTCTCTGTCACACAACCCTCTCTCCCTCACACAGTCCCCTCTCCCTCACGCAACCCTCTCTCCCTCACACAGTCCCCTCTCACTCACGCAACCCTCTCTCCCTCACACAGTCCCCTCTCCCGCACATAGTTGCCTCTCCCTCACGCAGTCCCCTCTCCCGCTCATAGTTGCCTCTCCCTCACACAACCCCCTCTCCCGCACACAGTCCCCTCTCCCGCACACAGTCCCCTCTCCCGCACACAGTCCCCTCTCCCTCACATAACCCCCTCTCCCTCACACAACCCCCTCTCGCTCACATAGTCCCCTCTCCCTCACACCGTCCCCTCTCCCTCACACCGTCCCGTCTCCCTCACGCCGTCCCGCCTCCCTGACGCAGCCCCCTCACCCTCACGCAGACCCCTCTACCTCACGCAGACCACTCTCCCTCACACAACCCCTTCTCCCTCACACAACCCCTTCTCCCTCACACAGACCCCTCTCCCTCACGCAACCCTCTCTCCCTCACACAGTCCCCTCTCCCGCACATAGTCCCCTCTCCCTCGCACAGTCCCCTCTCTCACACGCAACCCCCTCTCCCTCACACAACTCCATCTCCCTCACACAGTTCCCTCTCCCTCACGCAACCCCCTCTCCCTCACACAGTCCCCTCTCCGTCACACAACCCTCTCTCCCTCACACAGCCCCCTCTCCCTCACACAACCCTCTCTCCCTCACACAGTCCCCTCTCCCTCACGCAACCCTCTCCCTCACACAGTCCCCTCTCCCGCACATAGTTGCCTCTCCCTCACGCAGTCCCCTCTCCTGCACATAGTTGCCTCTCCCTCACGCAGCCCTCTGTCCCTCACACAACCCCCTCTCCCGGACACAGTCCCCTCTCCCTCACACAACCCCCTCTTGCTCACACAGTTCCCTCTCCCTCACTCCGTCCCTCTCCGTCACACAGTCCCCTCTAACTCACACAATCCCGTCTCCCTCACGCAGCCCCCTCTCCCTCACGCAGCCCCCTCTCCCTCACGCAGACCCCTCTCCCTCTCGAAGACTCCTCTCCCTCACACAACCCCTTCTCCCTCAAGCAACCCCCCTCCCTCACGCAGTCCCCTCTCGCTCAGGCAACCCCCTCTCCCTCACGCAACCCTGTCTCCCTCACACAGTCCCCTCTCCCTCACGCAGTCCCCTCTCCCTCACACAGACCCCTCTCCCTCACGCACCCCCTCTCCCTCACACAACCCCCTCTCCCTCACACAACTCCCTCTCTCTCACAGAGCCCCCTCTCCCTCAGGCAACCCCCTCTCCCTCAGGCAACCCCCTCTCCCTCACGCAACCCTGTCTCCCTCACACGGTCCTCTCTCCCTCACACAGTCCTCTCTCCCTCACACAACCCCCTCTCCCACATACAGTCCCCTCTCCCTCACACAACCCCCTCTCGCTCACACAACCCCCTCTCTCTCACAGAGCCCCCTCTCCCTCACGCAACCCTGTTTCCCTCACACAGTCCCCTCTCCCTCACACAGTCCCCTCTCCCTCACGCAACCCCCTCTCACGCACATAGACCCCTCACCCTCACACAGCCCCCTCTCGCTCACGCAGACCCCTCTCCCTCACACAACCCCCTCTCGCTCACACAACCCCCTCTCGCTCACACAACCCCCTCTCTCTCACAGAGCCCCCTCTCCCTCACGCAACCCTGTCTCCCTCACACGGTGCCCTCTCCCTCACACAGTCCCTTCTCCCTCACGCAACCCCCTCTCCCGCACATAGTCCCCTCTCCCTCACACAGCCTCCTATCCCTCACACAGCCCCCTCTCCCTCACGCAAGCCCCTCTCCCTTAGGCAAGCCCCTCTCACTCACACAACCCACTCTCTCTCACACAGCCCCCTCTCCCTCACGCAGTCCCCTCTCCTTCACGCAACCCCCTCTCCCTCATGCAACGCTCTCACACACAGTCCCGTCACCCTCACACAACCCTGTCTCCCTGACACAGTCCCCTCTCCCTCACACAGTCCCCTCTAACTCACACAGTCCCGTCTCCCTCACGCAGTGCCCTCTAACTCACACAGTCCCGTCTCCCTCACACAATCCCGTCTCCCTCACACAATCCCGTCTCCCTCACGCAGTCCCGTCTCCCTCACACAGTCCCCTCTAACTCACACAGTCCCGTCTCCCTCACACAGTCCCATCTCCCTCACACAGTCCCATCTCCCTCACACAGTCCCGTCTCCCTCACGCAGTCCCGTCTCCCTCACGCAGCCCCGTCTCCCTCACGCAGCCCCCTCTCCCTCACGCAGTCCCGTCTCCCTCACGCAGTCCCGTCTCCCTCACGCAGTGCCCTCTAACTCACACAGTCCCGTCTCCCTCACACAGTCCCCTCTCCCTCACGCCGTCTCGTCTCCCTCAGGCAGTCCCGTCTCCCTCACGCAGCCCCCTCACCCTCACGCAGACCCCTCTCCCTCACACCGTCCCATCTCCCTCACGCAGTCCCGTCTCCCTCACGCAGCCCCCTCACCCTCACGCAGACCCCTCTCCCTCACACCGTCCCGTCTCCCTCACGCAGTCCCGTCTCCCTCACGCAGTCCCGTCTCCCTCACACCGTCCCGTCTCCCTCACACCGTCCGCTCTCCCTCACGCAACCCCTCTCCCTCACGCAACTCTTCTCCCTCACACAGTCCCCTCTCTGTCACACAACCCTCTCTCCCTGACACAACCCTCTCTCCCTCACACAACGCTCTCTCCCTCACACAACCCCCTCTCCCTCACACAGTCCCCTCTCTCTCACGCAACCCCCTCTCCCTCACACAGTCCCCTCTCCCTCACGCAACCCCCTCGCCCTCACACAGTCCCCTCTCCGTCACACAACCCCCTCTCCCTCACACAGCCCCCTCTCCCTCACACAACCCTCTCTCCCTCACACAGCCCCCTCTCCCTCACACAGTCCCCTCTCCCTCACGCAACCCTCTCTCCCTCACACAGTCCCCTCTCCCTCACAAAGTCCCCTCTCCCTCACGCAACCCCCTCTCCCTCACACAACCCCATCTCCCTCACACAGTCCCCTCTCCCTCACGTAACCCCCTCTCCCTCACACAGTCCCCTCTCCGTCACACAACCCTCTCACCCTCGCACAGCCCCCTCTCCTTCACACAACCCTCTCTCCCTCACACAGTCCCCACTCCCTCACACAACCCTCTCTCCCTCACATAACCCTCTCTCCCTCACACAACCCTCTCTCCCTCACACAACCCCCTCTCCGTCACACAGTCCCCTCTCCGTCACATAGTCCCCTCTCCGTCACACAGTCCCCTCTCCCTCACACAACCCTCTCTCCCGCACATAGTCCCCTCTCCCTCACATAGTCCCCTCTCTTTCACGCAACCCCCTCTCCCTCACACAACCCCATCTCCCTCACACAGTCCCCTCTCCCTCACGTAACCCCCTCTCCCTCACACAGTCCCCTCTCCGTCACACAACCCCCTCTCCCTCACACAGCCCCCTCTCCCTCACACAACCCTCTCTCCATCACACAGCCCCCTCTCCCTCACACAGTCCCCTCTCCCTCACGCAACCCTCTCTCCCTCACACAGTCCCCTCTCCCTCACAAAGTCCCCTCTCCCTCACGCAACCCCCTCTCCCTCACACAACCCCATCTCCCTCACACAGTCCCCTCTCCCTCACGTAACCCCCTCTCCCTCACACAGTCCCCTCTCCGTCACACAACCCTCTCACCCTCGCACAGCCCCCTCTCCTTCACACAACCCTCTCTCCCTCACACAGTCCCCTCTCTCTCACGCAACCCCCTCTCCCTCACACAGTCCCCTCTCCCTCACGCAACCCCCTCTCCCTCACACAACCCTCTCTCCCTCACACAGCCCCCTCTCCCTCACACAGTCCCCTCTCCCTCACACAGTCCCCTCTCCCTCACGCAACCCACTCTCCCTCACGCAACCCTCTCTCCCTCACACAGTCCCCTCTCCCTCACACAGTCCCCTCTCCCTCACACAACCCCATCTCCCTCACACAACCCTCTCTCCCTCACACAACCCTCTCTCCCTCACACAACCCTCTCTCCCTCACACAACCCTCTCTCCCTCACACAGCCCCCTCTCCCTCACACAACCCTCTCTCCCTCACACAACCCTCTCTCCCTCACACAACCCCCTCTCCGTCACACAGTCCCCTCTCCGTCACACAGTCCCCTCTCCCTCACACAGCCCCCTCTCCCTCACACAGTCCCCTCTCCCTCACACAACCCCATCTCCCTCACACAGTCCCCTCTCCCTCACGTAACCCCCTCTCCCTCACACAGTCCCCTCTCCCTCACACAGTCCCCTCTCCCTCACACAACCCTCTCTCCCTCACACAGTCCCCTCTCCCTCACACAGTCCTCTCTCCCTCACACAGTCCTCTCTCCCTCACACAGTCCCCTCTCCCTCACATAGTCCCCTCTCCCTCACATAGTCCCCTCTCCCGCACATAGTCCCCTCTCCCTCACATAGTCCCCTCTCCCTCACGCAACCCCATCTCCCTCACACAACCCCATCTCCCTCACACAGTCCCCTCTCCCTCACGTAACCCCCTCTCCCTCACACAGTCCCCTCTCCGTCACACAACCCTCTCTCCCTCACACAGCCCCCTCTCCTTCACACAACCCTCTCTCCCTCACACAGTCCCCTCTCCCTCACGCAACCCTCTCTCCCTCACGCAGTCCCCTCTCCCGCTCATAGTTGCCTCACCCTCGCGCAGCCCTCTCTCCCTCACACAACCCCCTCTCGCTCACATAGTCCCCTCTCGCTCACACCGTCCCCTCTCCCTCACACAGTCCCCTCTAACTCACGCCGTCCCGTCTCCCTCACGCCGTCCCGCATCCCTCACGCAGCCCCCTCACCCTCACGCAGCCCCCTCACCCTCACGCAGACCCCTCACCCTCACGCAGACCCCTCTCCCTCACGCAGACCCCTCTCCCTCACGCAGACTCCTCTCCCTCACACAACCCCTTCTCCCTCACACAGACCCCTCTCCCTCACGCAACCCTCTCTCCCTCACACAGTCCCCTCTCCCGCACATAGTCCCCTCTCCCTCACACAGTTCCCTCTCTCACACGCAACCCCCTCTCCCTCACACAACCCCATCTCCCTCACACAGTTCCCTCTCCCTCACGCAAACACCTCTCCCTCACGCAACCCCCTCTCCCACACACAGTCCCCTCTCCCTCACACAGTCCCCTCTCCCTCACACAGTCCCCTCTCCGTCACACAACCCTCTCTCCCTCACACAGTCCCCTCTCCCTCACACAACCCTCTCTCCCTCACACAGTCCCCTCTCCCTCACGCAACCCTCTCCCTCACACAGTCCCCTCTCCCGCACATAGTTACCTCTCCCTCACGCAGTCCCCTCTCCCGCACATAGTTGCCTCTCCCTCACGCAGCCCTCTGTCCCTCACACAACCCCCTCTCCCGCACACAGTCCCCTCTCCCTCACATAACCCCCCTCCCTCACATAACCCCCTCTCCCTCACACAACCCCCTCTCGCTCACACAGTCCCCTCTCCCTCACACCGTCCCCTCTCCGTCACACAGTCCCCTCTAACTCACACAATCCCGTCTCCCTCACGCCGTCCCGTCTCCCTCACGCCGTCCCGTCTCCCTCACGCCGTCCCGTCTCCCTCACGCAGCCCCCTCTCCCTCACGCAGACCCCTCTCCCTCTCGAAGACTCCTCTCCCTCACACAACCCCTTCTCCCTCAAGCAACCCCCCTCCCTCACGCAACCCTTCTCCCTCACACAGTCCCCTCTCGCTCAGGCAACCCCCTCTCCCTCACGCAACCCTGTCTCCCTCACACAGTCCCCTCTCCCTCAGGCAACCCTCTCCCTCACACAGTGCCCTCTCCCGCACATAGTTGCCTCTCCCTCACGCAGTCCCCTCTCCCGCTCATAGTTGCCTCTCCCTCACGCAGCCCTCTCTCCCTCACACAACCCCCTCTCGCTCACATAGCCCCCTCTCCCTCACACCGTCCCCTCTCCCTCACACCGTCCCCTCTCCCTCACACAGTCCCCTCTAACTCACGCCGTCCCGTCTCCTTCACGCCGTCCCGTCTCCCTCACGCCGTCCCGCCTCCCTCACGCAGCCCCCTCACCCTCACGCAGACCCCTCTCCCTCACGAAGACTCCTCTCCCTCACACAACCCCTTCTCCCTCACACAGACCCCTCTCCCTCACGCAACCCTCTCTCCCGCACACAGTCCCCTCTCCCGCACATAGTCCCCTCTCCCTCACACAGTCCCCTCTCTCACACGCAACCCCCTCTCCCTCACACAACCCCATCTCCCTCACACAGTTCCCTCTCCCTCACGCAACCCCCTCTCCCTCACACAGTCCCCTCTCCGTCACACAACCCTCTCTCCCTCACACAGCCCCCTCTCCCTCACACAGTCCCCTCTCCCGCACATAGTTGCCTCTCCCTCACGCAGTCCCCTCTCCCGCACATAGTTGCCTCTCCCTCACGCAGCCCTCTGTCCCTCACACAACCCCCTCTCCCGCACACAGTCCCCTCTCCCTCACATAACCCACCTCCCTCACATAACGCCCCTCCCTCACATAACCCCCTCTCCCTCACACAACCCCCTCTTGCTCACACAGTTCCCTCTCCCTCACACCGTCCCCTCTCCGTCACACAGTCCCCTCTAACTCACACAATCCCGTCTCCCTCACGCAGCCCCCTCTCCCTCACGCAGCCCCCTCTCCCTCACGCAGACCCCTCTCCCTCACGCAGACCCCTCTCCCTCACGCAACCCCCTCTCCCTCACGCAACCCCCTCTCCCTCACACAGACCCCTCTCCCTCACGCACCCCCTCTCTCTCACACAACCCTCTCTCCCTCACACAACTCCCTCTCTCTCACAGAGCCCCCTCTCCCTCAGGCAACCCCCTCTCCCTCACGCAACCCTTCTCCCTCACACAGTCCCCTCTCCCTCAGGCAACCCCCTCTCCCCCACGCAACCCTGTCTCCCTCACACAGTCCCCTCTCCCTCACACAGACCCCTCTCCCTCACGCACCCCCTCTCCCTCACACAACCCTCTCTCCCTCACACAACTCCCTCTCTCTCAAAGAGCCCCCTCTCCCTCAGGCAACCCCCTCTCCCTCACGCAACCCCCTCTCCCTCACACGGTCCCCTCTCCCTCACACGGTCCCCTCTCCCTCACACGGTCCCCTCTCCCTCACGCAACCCTCTCTCCCGCACACAGTCCCCTCTCCCGCACATAGTCCCCTCTCCCTCACGCAGTCCCCTCTCTCACACGCAACCCCCTCTCCCTCACACAACCCCATCTCCCTCACACAGTTCCCTCTCCCTCACGCAACCCCCTCTCCCTCACACAGTCCACACTCCGTCACACAACCCTCTCTCCCTCACACAGCCCCCTCTCCCTCACACAGTCCCCTCTCCCTCACGCAACCCTCTCCCTCACACAGTCCCCTCTCCCGCACATAGTTGCCTCTCCCTCACGCAGTCCCCTCTCCCGCACATAGTTGCCTCTCCCTCACGCAGCCCTCTGTCCCTCACACAACCCCCTCTCCCGCACACAGTCCCCTCTCCCTCACACGGTCCCCTCTCCCTCACACAGTCCCCTCTCCCTCACACAACCCCCTCTCCCACATACAGTCGCCTCTCCCTCACACAACCCCCTCTCGCTCACACAACCCCCTCTCTCTCACAGAGCCCCCTCTCCCTCACGCAACCCTGTCTCCCTCACACAGTCCCCTCTCCCTCACACAGTCCCCTCTCCCTCACGCAATCCCCTCTCCCGCACATAGTCCCCTCTCCCTCACACAGCCCCCTCTCCCTCACACAGCCCCCTCTCCTTCACACAGCCCCCTCTCCCTCACGCAGCCCCCTCTCCCTCACGCAGACCCCTCTCCCTCACGCAACCCCTCTCCCTCACGCAGTCCCCTCTCCCTCATGCAACCCCTCTCCCTCACGCAACCCCTCTCCCTCACGCAACCCCCTCTCCCTCACGCAACCCCCTCTCCCTCACACAGTCCCCTCTCCCTCACACAGTCCCCTCTCCCTCACACAGTCCCCTCTCCCTCACACAACCCCCTCTCCCACATACGGTCCCCTCTCCCTCACACAACCCCCTCTCCCTCACACAACCCCCTCTCTCTCACAGAGCCCCCTCTCCCTCACGCAACCCTCTCTCCCGCACACAGTCCCCTCTCCCGCACATAGTCCCCTCTCCCTCACGCAGTCCCCTCTCTCACACGCAACCCCCTCTCCCTCACACAACCCCATCTCCCTCACACAGTTCCCTCTCCCTCACGCAACCCCCTCTCCCTCACACAGTCCACACTCCGTCACACAACCCTCTCTCCCTCACACAGCCCCCTCTCCCTCACACAGTCCCCTCTCCCTCACGCAACCCTCTCCCTCACACAGTCCCCTCTCCGGCACATAGTTGCCTCTCCCTCACGCAGTCCCCTCTCCCGCACATAGTTGCCTCTCCCTCACGCAGCCCTCTGTCCCTCACACAACCCCCTCTCCCGCACACAGTTCCCTCTCCCTCACATAACCCCCCTCCCTCACATAACGCCCCTCCCTCACATAACCCCCTCTCCCTCACACAACCCCCTCTTGCTCACACAGTTCCCTCTCCCTCACACCGTCCCCTCTCCGTCACACAGTCCCCTCTAACTCACACAATCCCGTCTCCCTCACGCAGCCCCCTCTCCCTCACGCAGCCCCCTCTCCCTCACGCAACCCCCTCTCCCTCACGCAGACCCCTCTCCCTCTCGAAGACTCCTCTCCCTCACACAACCCCTTCTCCCTCAAGCAACCCCCCTCCCTCACGCAACCCTTCTCCCTCACACAGTCCCCTCTCCCTCAGGCAACCCCCTCTCCCTCACGCAACCCTGTCTCCCTCACACAGTCCCCTCTCCCTCACACAGTCCCCTCTCCCTCACACAGTCCCCTCTCCCTCACGCAACCCCCTCTCCCTCACGCAACCCCCTCTCCCTCACGCAACCCCCTCTCCCTCACACAGTCCCCTCTCCCTCACACAGACCCCTCTCCCTCACGCACCCCCTCTCCCTCACACAACCCCCTCTCCCTCACACAACTCCCTCTCTCTCACAGAGCCCCCTCTCCCTCAGGCAACCCCCTCTCCCTCAGGCAACCTCCTCTCCCTCACACGGTCCCCTCTCCCTCACACGGTCCCCTCTCCCTCACACAGTCCCCTCTCCCTCACACAACCCCCTCTCCCACATACAGTCCCCTCTCCCTCACACAACACCCTCTCGCTCACACAACCCCCTCTCTCTCACAGAGCCCCCTCTCCCTCACGCAACCCTGTCTCCCTCACACAGTCCCCTCTCCCTCACACAGTCCCCTCTCCCTCACGTAACCCCCTCTCCCGCACATAGTCCCCTCTCCCTCACACAGCCCCCTCTCCCTCACACAGCCCCCTCTCCTTCACACAGCCCCGTCTCCCTCACGCAGACCCCTCTCCCTCACGCAACCCCTCTCCCTCACGCAACCCCCTCTCCCTCACGCAGTCCCCTCTCCCTCACGCAACCCCCTCGCCCTCACGCAACCCCTCTCCCTCACGCAACCCCCTCTCCCTCACGCAACCCCCTCTCCCTCACACAGTCCCCTCTGCCTCACACAGTCCCCTCTCCCTCACACAACCCCCTCTCCCACATACGGTCCCCTCTCCCTCACACAACCCCCTCTCGCTCACACAACCCCCTCTCTCTCACAGAGCCCCCTCTCCCTCACGCAACCCTGTCTCCCTCACACGGTTCCCTCTCCCTCACACAGTCCCCTCTCCCTCACGCAACCCCCTCTCCCGCACATAGTCCCCTCTCCCTCACACAGCCCCCTCTCCCTCACGCAGACGCCTCTCCCTCACGCAACCCCTCTCCCTCACGCAACCCTTCTCCCTCACACAGTCCCCTCTCCCTCACGCAACCCTGTCTCCCTCACAAAGCCCCCTCTCCCTCACACAGTCCCCTCTCCCTCACGCAACCCCCTCTAACTCACACAGTCCCATCTCCCTCACACAGACCCCTCTCCCTCTCGTAACCCCTCTCCCTCACGCAACCCCCTCTCCCTCACACAGTCCCCTCTCCATCACACAGTCCCCTCTCCCTCACACAACCCTCTCTCCCACATACAGTCCCCTCTCGCTCACACAACCCCCTCTTGCTCACACAACCCCCTCTTGCTCACACAACCCCCTCTCGCTCACACAACCCCCTCTCGCTCACACAGCCCCCTCTCGCTCACACAGCCCCCTCTCGCTCACACAGCCCCCTCTCGCTCACACAGCCCCCTCTCCCTCACGCAAGCCCCTCTCCCTCAGGCAAGCCCCTCTCCCTCACACAACCCCCTCTCGCTCACACAGCCCCCTCTCCCTCACGCAAGCCCCTCTCCCTCACGCAAGCCCTTCTCCCTCAGGCAAGCCCCTCTCCCTCACACAACCCCCTCTCTCTCACACAGCCCCCTCTCCCTCACGCAGTCCCCTCTCCATCACGCAACCCCCTCTCCCTCATGCAACGCTCTCACACACAGTCCCGTCACCCTCACACAACCCTGTTTCCCTGATACAGTCCCGTCTCCCTCACACAGTCCCCTCTAACTCACACAGTCCCGTCTCCCTCACACAATCCCGTCTCCCCCACGCAGTCCCGTCTCCCCCACGCAGTCCCGTCTCCCTCACACAGTCCCCTCTAACTCACACAGTCCCGTCTCCCTCACACAGTCCCGACTCCCTCACACCGTCCCATCTCCCTCACGCAGTCCTGTCTCCCTCACGCAGTCCTGTCTCCCTCAAGCAGTCCCCTCTCCCTCACACAGTCCCCTCTCCCTCACACAGTCCCGTCTCCCTCACACAGTCCCGTCTCCCTCACGCAGTCCCGTCTCCCTCACGCAGCCCCCTCTCCCTCACACAGTCCCCTCTCCCTCACACAGTCCCCTCTCCCTCACACAGTCCCGTCTCCCTCATGCCGTCCCGTCTCCCTCACGCAGCCCCGTCTCCCTCACGCAGTCCCCTCTCCCTCGCACAGTCCCCTCTCCCTCACACCGTCCCGTCTCCCTCACGCACTCTCGTCTCCCTCACACCGTCCCGTCTCCCTCACACAGTCCCGTCTCCCTCACTCCGTCCGCTCTCCCTCACGCAGCCCCCTCTCCCTCACGCAGCCCCCACTCCCTCACGCAGCCCCCACTCCCTCACGCAGACCCCTCTCCCTCATGCAACCCCTCTCCCTCACGCAACCCCCTCTCCCTCACGCAACCCCTCTCCCTCACACAGTCCCCTCTCCGTCACACAACCCTCTCTCCCTCACACAACCCTCTCTCCCTCACACAACCCTCTCTCCCTCACACAGTCCCCTCTCCCTCACACAACCCCCTCTCCCACATACGGTCCCCTCTCCCTCACACAACCCCCTCTCGCTCACACAACCCCCTCTCTCTCACAGAGCCCCCTCTCCCTCACGCAACCCTCTCTCCCGCACACAGTCCCCTCTCCCGCACATAGTCCCCTCTCCCTCACGCAGTCCCCTCTCTCACACGCAACCCCCTCTCCCTCACACAACCCCATCTCCCTCACACAGTTCCCTCTCCCTCACGCAACCCCCTCTCCCTCACAAAGTCCACACTCCGTCACACAACCCTCTCTCCCTCACACAGCCCCCTCTCCCTCACACAGTCCCCTCTCCCTCACGCAACCCTCTCCCTCACACAGTCCCATCTCCCGCACATAGTTGCCTCTCCCTCACGCAGTCCCCTCTCCCGCACATAGTTGCCTCTCCCTCACGCAGCCCTCTGTCCCTCACACAACCCCCTCTCCCGCACACAGTCCCCTCTCCCTCACATAACCCCCCTCCCTCACATAACGCCCCTCCCTCACATAACCCCCTCTCCCTCACACAACCCCCTCTTGCTCACACAGTTCCCTCTCCCTCACACCGTCCCCTCTCCGTCACACAGTCCCCTCTAACTCACACAATCCCGTCTCCCTCACGCCGCCCCCTCTCCCTCACGCAGCCCCCTCTCCCTCACGCAGCCCCCTCTCCCTCACGCAGACCCCTCTCCCTCTCGAAGACTCCTCTCCCTCACACAACCCCTTCTCCCTCAAGCAACCCCCCTCCCTCACGCAACCCTTCTCCCTCACACAGTCCCCTCTCCCTCAGGCAACCCCATCTCCCTCACGCAACCCTGTCTCCCTCACACAGTCCCCTCTCCCTCACACAGTCCCCTCTCCCTCACGCAACCCCCTCTCCCTCACGCAACCCCCTCTCCCTCACACAGTCCCCTCTCCCTCACACAGACCCCTCTCCCTCACACAGACCCCTCTCCCTCACACAACCCCCTCTCCCTCACACAACTCCCTCTCTCTCACAGAGCCCCCTCTCCCTCAGGCAACCCCCTCTCCCTCACACGGTCCCCTCTCCCTCACACGGTCCCCTCTCCCTCACACGGTCCCCTCTCCCTCACACAACCCCCTCTCCCACATACAGTCCCCTCTCCCTCACACAACTCCCTCTCTCTCACAGAGCCCCCTCTCCCTCAGGCAACCCCCTCTCCCTCAGGCAACCCCCTCTCCCTCACGCAACCCCCTCTCCCTCACACGGTCCCCTCTCCCTCACACGGTCCCCTCTCCCTCACACAACCCCCTCTCGCTCACACAACCCCCTCTCGCTCACACAACCCCCTCTCTCTCACAGAGCCCCCTCTCCCTCACGCAACCCTGTCTCCCTCACACAGTCCCCTCTCCCTCACACAGTCCCCTCTCCCTCACGCAACCCCCTCTCCCTCACGCAACCCCCTCTCCCTCACGCAACCCCCTCTCCCTCACACAACCCTCTCTCCCTCACACAGCCCCCTCTCCCTCACACAGTCCCCTCTCCCTCACACAGTCCCCTCTCCCTCACGCAACCCTCTCTCCCTCACGCAACCCTCTCTCCCTCACGCAACCCTCTCTCCCTCACACAGTCCCCTCTCCCGCACATAGTCCCCTCTCCCTCACATAGTCCCCTCTCTTTCACGCAACCCCCTCTCCCTCACACAGCCCCCTCTCCCTCACACAGTCCCCTCTCCCTCACACAACCCCATCTCCCTCACACAGTCCCCTCTCCCTCACACAACCCTCTCTCCCTCACACAACCCTCTCTCCCTCACACAGCCCCCTCTCCCTCACACAGTCCCCTCTCCCTCACACAACCCTCTCTCCCTCACACAACCCTCTCTCCCTCACACAACCCCCTCTCCGTCACACAGTTCCCTCTCCCTCACACAACCCTCTCTCCCTCACACAGTCCCCTCTCCCTCACGCAACCCACTCTCCCTCACACAGTCCCCTCTCCCTCACACAGTCCCCTCTCCCGCACATAGTCCCCTCTCCCGCACATTGTCCCCTCTCCCTCACATAGTCCCCTCTCCCTCACGCAACCCCCTCTCCCTCACACAACCCCATCTCCCTCACACAGTCCCCTCTCCCTCACGTAACCCCCTCTCCCTCACACAGTCCCCTCTCCCTCACACAGTCCCCTCTCCCTCACACAGTCCCCTCTCCCTCACGCAACCCTCTCTCCCTCACACAGTCCTCTCTCCCTCACACAGTCCTCTCTCCCTCACACAGTCCCCTCTCCCTCACACAGTCCCCTCTCCCTCACATAGTCCCCTCTCCCGCACATAGTCCCCTCTCCCTCACATAGTCCCCTCTCCCTCACGCAACCCCATCTCCCTCACACAACCCCATCTCCCTCACACAGTCCCCTCTCCCTCACGTAACCCCCTCTCCCTCACACAGTCCCCTCTCCGTCACACAACCCTCTCTCCCTCACACAGCCCCCTCTCCTTCACACAACCCTCTCTCCCTCACACAGTCCCCTCTCCCTCACGCAACCCTCTCTCCCTCACGCAGTCCCCTCTCCCGCTCATAGTTGCCTCTCCCTCACGCAGCCCTCTCTCCTTCACACAACCCCCTCTCGCTCACATAGTCCCCTCTCGCTCACACCGTCCCCTCTCCCTCACACAGTCCCCTCTAACTCACGCCGTCCCGTCTCCCTCACGCCGTCCCGCCTCCCTCACGCCGTCCCGCCTCCCTCACGCAGCCCCCTCACCCTCACGCAGCCCCCTCACCCTCACGCAGACCCCTCTCCCTCACGCAGACCCCTCTCCCTCACGCAGACCCCTCTCCCTCACACAACCCCTTCTCCCTCACACAGACCCCTCTCCCTCACGCAACCCTCTATCCCTCACACAGTCCCCTCTCCCGCACATAGTCCCCTCTCCCTCACACAGTTCCCTCTCTCACACGCAACCCCCTCTCCCTCACACAACCCCATCTCCCTCACACAGTTCCCTCTCCCTCACGCAAACACCTCTCCCTCACGCAACCCCCTCTCCCACACACAGTCCCCTCTCCCTCACACAGTCCCCTCTCCCTCACACAGTCCCCTCTCCGTCACACAACCCTCTCTCCCTCACACAGTCCCCTCTCCCTCACACAACCCTCTCTCCCTCACACCGTCCCCTCTCCCTCACGCAACCCTCTCCCTCACACAGTCCCCTCTCCCGCACATAGTTGCCTCTCCCTCACGCAGTCCCCTCTCCCGCACATAGTTGCCTCTCCCTCACGCAGCCCTCTGTCCCTCACACAACCCCCTCTCCCGCACACAGTCCCCTCTCCCTCACATAACCCCCCTCCCTCACATAACCCCCTCTCCCTCACACAACCCCCTCTTGCTCACACAGTCCCCTCTAACTCACTCAATCCCGTCTCCCTCACGCCGTCCCGTCTCCCTCACGCCGTCCCGTCTCCCTCACGCCGTCCCGTCTCCCTCACGCAGCCCCCTCTCCCTCACGCAGACCCCTCTCCCTCTCGAAGACTCCTCTCCCACATACAGTCCCCTCTCCCTCACACACCTCCCTCTCTCTCACAGAGCCCCCTCTCCCTCAGGCAACCCCCTCTCCCTCACGCAACCCTGTCTCCCTCACACGGACCCCTCTCCCTCACACAGTCCCCTCTCCCTCACGCAACCCCCTCTCCCGCACATAGTCCCCTCACCCTCACACAGCCCCCTCTCCCTCACACAGCCCCCTCTCCCTCACGCAGACCCCTCTCCCTCACGCAACCCCTCTCCCTCACGCAACCCCTCTCCCTCACGCAACCCCTCTCCCTCACACAGTCCCCTCTCCCTCACGCAACCCTGTCTCCCTCACACAGTCCCCTCTCCCTCACACAGTCCCCTCTCCCTCACGCAACCCCCTCTCCCGCACATAGTCCCCTCTCCCTCACACAGCCCCCTCTCTCTCACGCAGCCCCCTCTCCCTCACGCAGCCCCCTCTCCCTCACGCAGCCCCCTCTCCCTCACGCAGACCCCTCTCCCTCTTGAAGACTCCTCTCCCTCACACAACCCCTTCTCCCTCAAGCAACCCCCCTCCCTCACGCAACCGTTCTCCCTCACACAGTCCCCTCTCACTCAGGCAACCCCCTCTCCCTCACGCAACCCCCTCTAACTCACACAGTCCCCTCTCCCTCACACAGACCTCTCTCCCTCACGCAACCCCTCTCCCTCACGCAACCCCCTCTCCCTCAGGCAACCCCCTCTCTCTCACAGAGCCCCCTCTCCCTCACGCAACCCTGTCTCCCTCACACGCTCCCCTCTCCCTCACATAGTCCCCTCTCCCTCACGCAACCCCCTCTCCCGCACATAGTCCCCTCTCCCTCACACAGCCCCCTCTCTCTCACACAGCCCCCTCTCCCTCACGGAGCCCTCTCTCCCTCACGCAGACCCCTCTCCCTCTTGAAGACTCCTCTCCCTCACACAACCCCTTCTCCCTCAAGCAACCCCCCTCCCTCACGCAACCGTTCTCCCTCACACAGTCCCCTCTCACTCAGGCAACCCCCTCTCCCTCACGCAACCCCCTCTCCTTCAGGCAACCCCCTCTCCCTCACATAGTCCCCTCTCCCTCACACAGTCCCCTCTCCCTCACACAACCCCCTCTCCCTCACACAGTCCCCTCTCCCTCAGGCAACCCCCTCTCCCTCACGCAACCCTTCTCCCTCACACAGTCCCCTCTCCCTCAGGCAACCCCATCTCCCTCACGCAACCCTGTCTCACTCACACAGTCCCCTCTCCCTCACACAGTCCCCTCTCCCTCACGCAACCCCCTCTCCCTCACGCAACCCCCTCTCCCTCACACAGTCCCCTCTCCCTCACACAGACCCCTCTCCCTCACACAGACCCCTCTCCCTCACACAACCCCCTCTCCCTCACACAACTCCCTCTCTCTCACAGAGCCCCCTCTCCCTCAGGCAACCCCCTCTCCCTCACACGGTCCCCTCTCCCTCACACGGTCCCCTCTCCCTCACACGGTCCCCTCTCCCTCACACAACCCCCTCTCCCACATACAGTCCCCTCTCCCTCACACAACTCCCTCTCTCTCACAGAGCCCCCTCTCCCTCAGGCAACCCCCTCTCCCTCAGGCAACCCCCTCTCCCTCACGCAACCCCCTCTCCCTCACACGGTCCCCTCTCCCTCACACGGTCCCCTCTCCCTCACACAACCCCCTCTCGCTCACACAACCCCCTCTCGCTCACACAACCCCCTCTCTCTCACAGAGCCCCCTCTCCCTCACGCAACCCTGTCTCCCTCACACAGTCCCCTCTCCCTCACACAGTCCCCTCTCCCTCACGCAACCCCCTCTCCCTCACGCAACCCCCTCTCCCTCACGCAACCCCCTCTCCCTCACACAACCCTCTCTCCCTCACACAGCCCCCTCTCCCTCACACAGTCCCCTCTCCCTCACACAGTCCCCTCTCCCTCACGCAACCCTCTCTCCCTCACGCAACCCTCTCTCCCTCACACAGTCCCCTCTCCCGCACATAGTCCCCTCTCCCTCACATAGTCCCCTCTCTTTCACGCAACCCCCTCTCCCTCACACAGCCCCCTCTCCCTCACACAGTCCCCTCTCCCTCACACAACCCCATCTCCCTCACACAGTCCCCTCTCCCTCACACAACCCTCTCTCCCTCACACAACCCTCTCTCCCTCACACAGCCCCCTCTCCCTCACACAGTCCCCTCTCCCTCACACAACCCTCTCTCCCTCACACAACCCTCTCTCCCTCACACAACCCCCTCTCCGTCACACAGTTCCCTCTCCCTCACACAACCCTCTCTCCCTCACACAGTCCCCTCTCCCTCACGCAACCCACTCTCCCTCACACAGTCCCCTCTCCCTCACACAGTCCCCTCTCCCGCACATAGTCCCCTCTCCCGCACATTGTCCCCTCTCCCTCACATAGTCCCCTCTCCCTCACGCAACCCCCTCTCCCTCACACAACCCCATCTCCCTCACACAGTCCCCTCTCCCTCACGTAACCCCCTCTCCCTCACACAGTCCCCTCTCCCTCACACAGTCCCCTCTCCCTCACACAGTCCCCTCTCCCTCACGCAACCCTCTCTCCCTCACACAGTCCTCTCTCCCTCACACAGTCCTCTCTCCCTCACACAGTCCCCTCTCCCTCACACAGTCCCCTCTCCCTCACATAGTCCCCTCTCCCGCACATAGTCCCCTCTCCCTCACATAGTCCCCTCTCCCTCACGCAACCCCATCTCCCTCACACAACCCCATCTCCCTCACACAGTCCCCTCTCCCTCACGTAACCCCCTCTCCCTCACACAGTCCCCTCTCCGTCACACAACCCTCTCTCCCTCACACAGCCCCCTCTCCTTCACACAACCCTCTCTCCCTCACACAGTCCCCTCTCCCTCACACAACTCCCTCTCTCTCACAGAGCCCCCTCTCCCTCAGGCAACCCCCTCTCCCTCAGGCAACCCCCTCTCCCTCACGCAACCCCCTCTCCCTCACACGGTCCCCTCTCCCTCACACGGTCCCCTCTCCCTCACACAACCCCCTCTCGCTCACACAACCCCCTCTCGCTCACACAACCCCCTCTCTCTCACAGAGCCCCCTCTCCCTCACGCAACCCTGTCTCCCTCACACAGTCCCCTCTCCCTCACACAGTCCCCTCTCCCTCACGCAACCCCCTCTCCCTCACGCAACCCCCTCTCCCTCACGCAACCCCCTCTCCCTCACACAACCCTCTCTCCCTCACACAGCCCCCTCTCCCTCACACAGTCCCCTCTCCCTCACACAGTCCCCTCTCCCTCACGCAACCCTCTCTCCCTCACGCAACCCTCTCTCCCTCACACAGTCCCCTCTCCCGCACATAGTCCCCTCTCCCTCACATAGTCCCCTCTCTTTCACGCAACCCCCTCTCCCTCACACAGCCCCCTCTCCCTCACACAGTCCCCTCTCCCTCACACAACCCCATCTCCCTCACACAGTCCCCTCTCCCTCACACAACCCTCTCTCCCTCACACAACCCTCTCTCCCTCACACAGCCCCCTCTCCCTCACACAGTCCCCTCTCCCTCACACAACCCTCTCTCCCTCACACAACCCTCTCTCCCTCACACAACCCCCTCTCCGTCACACAGTTCCCTCTCCCTCACACAACCCTCTCTCCCTCACACAGTCCCCTCTCCCTCACGCAACCCACTCTCCCTCACACAGTCCCCTCTCCCTCACACAGTCCCCTCTCCCGCACATAGTCCCCTCTCCCGCACATTGTCCCCTCTCCCTCACATAGTCCCCTCTCCCTCACGCAACCCCCTCTCCCTCACACAACCCCATCTCCCTCACACAGTCCCCTCTCCCTCACGTAACCCCCTCTCCCTCACACAGTCCCCTCTCCCTCACACAGTCCCCTCTCCCTCACACAGTCCCCTCTCCCTCACGCAACCCTCTCTCCCTCACACAGTCCTCTCTCCCTCACACAGTCCTCTCTCCCTCACACAGTCCCCTCTCCCTCACACAGTCCCCTCTCCCTCACATAGTCCCCTCTCCCGCACATAGTCCCCTCTCCCTCACATAGTCCCCTCTCCCTCACGCAACCCCATCTCCCTCACACAACCCCATCTCCCTCACACAGTCCCCTCTCCCTCACGTAACCCCCTCTCCCTCACACAGTCCCCTCTCCGTCACACAACCCTCTCTCCCTCACACAGCCCCCTCTCCTTCACACAACCCTCTCTCCCTCACACAGTCCCCTCTCCCTCACGCAACCCTCTCTCCCTCACGCAGTCCCCTCTCCCGCTCATAGTTGCCTCTCCCTCACGCAGCCCTCTCTCCTTCACACAACCCCCTCTCGCTCACATAGTCCCCTCTCGCTCACACCGTCCCCTCTCCCTCACACAGTCCCCTCTAACTCACGCCGTCCCGTCTCCCTCACGCCGTCCCGCCTCCCTCACGCCGTCCCGCCTCCCTCACGCAGCCCCCTCACCCTCACGCAGCCCCCTCACCCTCACGCAGACCCCTCTCCCTCACGCAGACCCCTCTCCCTCACCCAGACCCCTCTCCCTCACACAACCCCTTCTCCCTCACACAGACCCCTCTCCCTCACGCAACCCTCTATCCCTCACACAGTCCCCTCTCCCGCACATAGTCCCCTCTCCCTCACACAGTTCCCTCTCTCACACGCAACCCCCTCTCCCTCACACAACCCCATCTCCCTCACACAGTTCCCTCTCCCTCACGCAAACACCTCTCCCTCACGCAACCCCCTCTCCCACACACAGTCCCCTCTCCCTCACACAGTCCCCTCTCCCTCACACAGTCCCCTCTCCGTCACACAACCCTCTCTCCCTCACACAGTCCCCTCTCCCTCACACAACCCTCTCTCCCTCACACCGTCCCCTCTCCCTCACGCAACCCTCTCCCTCACACAGTCCCCTCTCCCGCACATAGTTGCCTCTCCCTCACGCAGTCCCCTCTCCCGCACATAGTTGCCTCTCCCTCACGCAGCCCTCTGTCCCTCACACAACCCCCTCTCCCGCACACAGTCCCCTCTCCCTCACATAACCCCCCTCCCTCACATAACCCCCTCTCCCTCACACAACCCCCTCTTGCTCACACAGTCCCCTCTAACTCACTCAATCCCGTCTCCCTCACGCCGTCCCGTCTCCCTCACGCCGTCCCGTCTCCCTCACGCAGCCCCCTCTCCCTCACGCAGACCCCTCTCCCTCTCGAAGACTCCTCTCCCACATACAGTCCCCTCTCCCTCACACACCTCCCTCTCTCTCACAGAGCCCCCTCTCCCTCAGGCAACCCCCTCTCCCTCACGCAACCCTGTCTCCCTCACACGGACCCCTCTCCCTCACACAGTCCCCTCTCCCTCACGCAACCCCCTCTCCCGCACATAGTCCCCTCACCCTCACACAGCCCCCTCTCCCTCACACAGCCCCCTCTCCCTCACGCAGACCCCTCTCCCTCACGCAACCCCTCTCCCTCACGCAACCCCTCTCCCTCACGCAACCCCTCTCCCTCACACAGTCCCCTCTCCCTCACGCAACCCTGTCTCCCTCACACAGTCCCCTCTCCCTCACACAGTCCCCTCTCCCTCACGCAACCCCCTCTCCCGCACATAGTCCCCTCTCCCTCACACAGCCCCCTCTCTCTCACGCAGCCCCCTCTCCCTCACGCAGCCCCCTCTCCCTCACGCAGCCCCCTCTCCCTCACGCAGACCCCTCTCCCTCTTGAAGACTCCTCTCCCTCACACAACCCCTTCTCCCTCAAGCAACCCCCCTCCCTCACGCAACCGTTCTCCCTCACACAGTCCCCTCTCACTCAGGCAACCCCCTCTCCCTCACGCAACCCCCTCTAACTCACACAGTCCCCTCTCCCTCACACAGACCTCTCTCCCTCACGCAACCCCTCTCCCTCACGCAACCCCCTCTCCCTCAGGCAACCCCCTCTCTCTCACAGAGCCCCCTCTCCCTCACGCAACCCTGTCTCCCTCACACGCTCCCCTCTCCCTCACATAGTCCCCTCTCCCTCACGCAACCCCCTCTCCCGCACATAGTCCCCTCTCCCTCACACAGCCCCCTCTCTCTCACACAGCCCCCTCTCCCTCACGGAGCCCTCTCTCCCTCACGCAGACCCCTCTCCCTCTTGAAGACTCCTCTCCCTCACACAACCCCTTCTCCCTCAAGCAACCCCCCTCCCTCACGCAACCGTTCTCCCTCACACAGTCCCCTCTCACTCAGGCAACCCCCTCTCCCTCACGCAACCCCCTCTCCTTCAGGCAACCCCCTCTCCCTCACATAGTCCCCTCTCCCTCACACAGTCCCCTCTCCCTCACACAACCCCCTCTCCCTCACACAGTCCCCTCTCCCTCAGGCAACCCCCTCTCCCTCACGCAACCCTTCTCCCTCACACAGTCCCCTCTCCCTCAGGCAACCCCATCTCCCTCACGCAACCCTGTCTCACTCACACAGTCCCCTCTCCCTCACACAGTCCCCTCTCCCTCACGCAACCCCCTCTCCCTCACGCAACCCCCTCTCCCTCACACAGTCCCCTCTCCCTCACACAGACCCCTCTCCCTCACACAGACCCCTCTTCCTCACACAACCCCCTCTCCCTCACACAACTCCCTCTCTCTCACAGAGCCCCCTCTCCCTCAGGCAACCCCCTCTCCCTCACACGGTCCCCTCTACCTCACACGGTCCCCTCTCCCTCACACGGTCCCCTCTCCCTCACACAACCCCCTCTCCCACATACAGTCCCCTCTCCCTCACACAACTCCCTCTCTCTCACAGAGCCCCCTCTCCCTCAGGCAACCCCCTCTCCCTCAGGCAACCCCCTCTCCCTCACGCAACCCCCTCTCCCTCACACGGTCCCCTCTCCCTCACACGGTCCCCTCTCCCTCACACAACCCCCTCTCGCTCACACAACCCCCTCTCGCTCACACAACCCCCTCTCTCTCACAGAGCCCCCTCTCCCTCACGCAACCCTGTCTCCCTCACACAGTCCCCTCTCCCTCACACAGTCCCCTCTCCCTCACGCAACCCCCTCTCCCTCACGCAACCCCCTCTCCCTCACGCAACCCCCTCTCCCTCACACAACCCTCTCTCCCTCACACAGCCCCCTCTCCCTCACACAGTCCCCTCTCCCTCACACAGTCCCCTCTCCCTCACGCAACCCTCTCTCCCTCACGCAACCCTCTCTCCCTCACACAGTCCCCTCTCCCGCACATAGTCCCCTCTCCCTCACATAGTCCCCTCTCTTTCACGCAACCCCCTCTCCCTCACACAGCCCCCTCTCCCTCACACAGTCCCCTCTCCCTCACACAACCCCATCTCCCTCACACAGTCCCCTCTCCCTCACACAACCCTCTCTCCCTCACACAACCCTCTCTCCCTCACACAGCCCCCTCTCCCTCACACAGTCCCCTCTCCCTCACACAACCCTCTCTCCCTCACACAACCCTCTCTCCCTCACACAACCCCCTCTCCGTCACACAGTTCCCTCTCCCTCACACAACCCTCTCTCCCTCACACAGTCCCCTCTCCCTCACGCAACCCACTCTCCCTCACACAGTCCCCTCTCCCTCACACAGTCCCCTCTCCCGCACATAGTCCCCTCTCCCGCACATTGTCCCCTCTCCCTCACATAGTCCCCTCTCCCTCACGCAACCCCCTCTCCCTCACACAACCCCATCTCCCTCACACAGTCCCCTCTCCCTCACGTAACCCCCTCTCCCTCACACAGTCCCCTCTCCCTCACACAGTCCCCTCTCCCTCACACAGTCCCCTCTCCCTCACACAGTCCCCTCTCCCTCACGCAACCCTCTCTCCCTCACACAGTCCTCTCTCCCTCACACAGTCCTCTCTCCCTCACACAGTCCCCTCTCCCTCACATAGTCCCCTCTCCCTCACATAGTCCCCTCTCCCGCACATAGTCCCCTCTCCCTCACATAGTCCCCTCTCCCTCACGCAACCCCATCTCCCTCACACAACCCCATCTCCCTCACACAGTCCCCTCTCCCTCACGTAACCCCCTCTCCCTCACACAGTCCCCTCTCCGTCACACAACCCTCTCTCCCTCACACAGCCCCCTCTCCTTCACACAACCCTCTCTCCCTCACACAGTCCCCTCTCCCTCACGCAACCCTCTCTCCCTCACGCAGTCCCCTCTCCCGCTCATAGTTGCCTCTCCCTCACGCAGCCCTCTCTCCTTCACACAACCCCCTCTCGCTCACATAGTCCCCTCTCGCTCACACCGTCCCCTCTCCCTCACACAGTCCCCTCTAACTCACGCCGTCCCGTCTCCCTCACGCCGTCCCGCCTCCCTCACGCCGTCCCGCCTCCCTCACGCAGCCCCCTCACCCTCACGCAGCCCCCTCACCCTCACGCAGACCCCTCTCCCTCACGCAGACCCCTCTCCCTCACGCAGACCCCTCTCCCTCACACAACCCCTTCTCCCTCACACAGACCCCTCTCCCTCACGCAACCCTCTATCCCTCACACAGTCCCCTCTCCCGCACATAGTCCCCTCTCCCTCACACAGTTCCCTCTCTCACACGCAACCCCCTCTCCCTCACACAACCCCATCTCCCTCACACAGTTCCCTCTCCCTCACGCAAACACCTCTCCCTCACGCAACCCCCTCTCCCACACACAGTCCCCTCTCCCTCACACAGTCCCCTCTCCCTCACACAGTCCCCTCTCCGTCACACAACCCTCTCTCCCTCACACAGTCCCCTCTCCCTCACACAACCCTCTCTCCCTCACACCGTCCCCTCTCCCTCACGCAACCCTCTCCCTCACACAGTCCCCTCTCCCGCACATAGTTGCCTCTCCCTCACGCAGTCCCCTCTCCCGCACATAGTTGCCTCTCCCTCACGCAGCCCTCTGTCCCTCACACAACCCCCTCTCCCGCACACAGTCCCCTCTCCCTCACATAACCCCCCTCCCTCACATAACCCCCTCTCCCTCACACAACCCCCTCTTGCTCACACAGTCCCCTCTAACTCACTCAATCCCGTCTCCCTCACGCCGTCCCGTCTCCCTCACGCCGTCCCGTCTCCCTCACGCAGCCCCCTCTCCCTCACGCAGACCCCTCTCCCTCTCGAAGACTCCTCTCCCACATACAGTCCCCTCTCCCTCACACACCTCCCTCTCTCTCACAGAGCCCCCTCTCCCTCAGGCAACCCCCTCTCCCTCACGCAACCCTGTCTCCCTCACACGGACCCCTCTCCCTCACACAGTCCCCTCTCCCTCACGCAACCCCCTCTCCCGCACATAGTCCCCTCACCCTCACACAGCCCCCTCTCCCTCACACAGCCCCCTCTCCCTCACGCAGACCCCTCTCCCTCACGCAACCCCTCTCCCTCACGCAACCCCTCTCCCTCACGCAACCCCTCTCCCTCACACAGTCCCCTCTCCCTCACGCAACCCTGTCTCCCTCACACAGTCCCCTCTCCCTCACACAGTCCCCTCTCCCTCACGCAACCCCCTCTCCCGCACATAGTCCCCTCTCCCTCACACAGCCCCCTCTCTCTCACGCAGCCCCCTCTCCCTCACGCAGCCCCCTCTCCCTCACGCAGCCCCCTCTCCCTCACGCAGACCCCTCTCCCTCTTGAAGACTCCTCTCCCTCACACAACCCCTTCTCCCTCAAGCAACCCCCCTCCCTCACGCAACCGTTCTCCCTCACACAGTCCCCTCTCACTCAGGCAACCCCCTCTCCCTCACGCAACCCCCTCTAACTCACACAGTCCCCTCTCCCTCACACAGACCTCTCTCCCTCACGCAACCCCTCTCCCTCACGCAACCCCCTCTCCCTCAGGCAACCCCCTCTCTCTCACAGAGCCCCCTCTCCCTCACGCAACCCTGTCTCCCTCACACGCTCCCCTCTCCCTCACATAGTCCCCTCTCCCTCACGCAACCCCCTCTCCCGCACATAGTCCCCTCTCCCTCACACAGCCCCCTCTCTCTCACACAGCCCCCTCTCCCTCACGGAGCCCTCTCTCCCTCACGCAGACCCCTCTCCCTCTTGAAGACTCCTCTCCCTCACACAACCCCTTCTCCCTCAAGCAACCCCCCTCCCTCACGCAACCGTTCTCCCTCACACAGTCCCCTCTCACTCAGGCAACCCCCTCTCCCTCACGCAACCCCCTCTCCTTCAGGCAACCCCCTCTCCCTCACATAGTCCCCTCTCCCTCACACAGTCCCCTCTCCCTCACACAACCCCCTCTCCCTCACACAGTCCCCTCTCCCTCAGGCAACCCCCTCTCCCTCACGCAACCCTGTCTCCCTCACACGGACCCCTCTCCCTCACACAGTCCCCTCTCCCTCACGCAACCCCCTCTCCCGCACATAGTCCCCTCACCCTCACACAGCCCCCTCTCCCTCACGCAGACCCCTCTCCCTCACGCAACCCCTCTCCCTCACGCAACCCCTCTCCCTCACGCAACCCCTCTCCCTCACACAGTCCCCTCTCCCTCACGCAACCCTGTCTCCCTCACACAGTCCCCTCTCCCTCACACAGTCCCCTCTCCCTCACACAGTCCCCTCTCCCTCACACAACCCCCTCTCCCACATACAGTCCCCTCTCCCTCACACAACCCCCTCTCGCTCACACAACCCCCTCTCTCTCACAGACCCCTCTCTCCCTCACGCAACCCTGTCTCCCTCACACGCTCCCCTCTCCCTCACACAGTCCCCTCTCCCTCACGCAACCCCCTCTAACTCACGCAACCCCCTCTAACTCACACAGTCCCCTCTCCCTCACACAGCCCCCTCTCCCTCACGCAGACCCCTCTCCCTCACGCAGACCCCTCTCCCTCACGCAACCCCTCTCCCTCACGCAACCCCCTCTCTCTCACGCAACCCCCTCTCTCTCACAGACCCCTCTCTCCCTCACGCAACCCTGTCTCCCTCACACGCTCCCCTCTCCCTCACACGGTTCCCTCTCCCTCACACAGTCCCCTCTCCCTCACGCAACCCCCTCTAACTCACACAGTCCCCTCTCCCTCACACAGCCCCCTCTCCCTCACGCAGACCCCTCTCCCTCACGCAACCCCTCTCCCTCACGCAACCCTTCTCCCTCACACAGTCCCCTCTCCCTCACGCAACCCTGTCTCCCTCACACAGTCCCCTCTCCCTCAAGCAACCCTGTCTCCCTCACACAGTCCCCTCTCCCTCACACAGTCCCCTCTCCCTCACGCAACCCCCTCTCCCTCACGCAACCCCATCTAACTCACACAGTCCCCTCTCCCTCACACAGACCCCTCTCCCTCGCGCAACCCCTCTCCCTCACGCAACCCCCTCTCCCTCACGCAACCCCCTCTCCCTCACGCAACCCTCTCTCCCACATACAGTCCCCTCTCGCTCACACAACCCCCTCTTGCTCACACAACCCCCTCTCTCTCTCACAACCCCCTCTCTCTCACACAACCCCCTCTCTCTCACACAGCCCCCTCTCCCTCACGCAGTCCCCTCTCCTTCACACAACCCCCTCTCCCTCACACAGCCCGCTTTCCCTCACGCAGTCCCCTCTCCTTCACGCAACCCCCTCTCCCTAATGCAACGCTCTCACACACAGTCCCGTCGCCCTCACACAACCCTGTCTCCCTGACACAGTCCCGTCTCCCTGACACAGTCCCGTCTCCCTCACACAGGCCCATCTCCCTCACACCGTCCCATCTCCCTCACGCAGTCCTGTCTCCCTCAAGCAGTCCTATCTCCCTCACGCCGTCCCCTCTCCCTCACACAGTCCCCTCAAACTCACGCAGTCCCGTCTCCCTCACGCAGTCCCGTCTCCCTCACACAGTGCCGTCTCCCACACGCAGTCCCGTCTCCCTCACGCAGTGCCCTCTAACTCACACAGTCCCGTCTCCCTCACGCAGCCCCGTCTCCCTCACGCAGTCCCGTCTCCCTCACGCAGTGCCCTCTAACTCACACAGTCCCGTCTCCCTCACACAGTCCCGTCTCCCTCACGCAGTCCCGTCTCCCTCACGCAGTGCCCTCTAACTCACACAGTCCCGTCTCCCTCACACAGTCCCGTCTCCCTCACACCGTCCCGTCTCCCTCACGCAGTCCCGTCTCCCTCACGCAGTCCCGTCTCCCTCACGCAGTGCCCTCTAACTCACACAGTCCCGTCTCCCTCACACAGTCCCGTCTCCCTCACACAGTCCCCTCTCCCTCACGCCGTCCCGTCTCCCTCAGGCAGTCCCGTCTCCCTCACGCAGTCCCCTCTCCCTCACACAGTCCCGTCTCCCTCACGCAGTCCCGTCTCCCTCACGCAGTCCCGTCTCCCTCCCGCAGTGCCCTCTAACTCACACAGTCCCGTCTCCCTCACACAGTCCCCTCTCCCTCACGCCGTCCCGTCTCCCTCAGGCAGTCCCGTCTCCCTCAGGCAGTCCCCTCTCCCTCACGCAGTCCCGTCTCCCTCACGCAGTCCCGTCTCCCTCACGCAGTCCCGTCTCCCTCACACAGTCCCCTCTCCCTCACGCCGTCCCCTCTCCCTCACGCCGTCCCGTCTCCCTCACGCCGTCCCGTCTCTCTCACGCCGTCCTGTCTCCCTCAGGCAGTCCCGTCTCCCTCACGCAGTCCCCTCTGCCTCACGCAGTCCCCTCTGCCTCACGCAGTCCCCTCTGCCTCACGCAGTCCCCTCTCCCTCACGCAGTCCCCTCTCCCTCACGCAGTCCCGTCTTCCTCACGCAGTCCCGTCTCCCTCACACCATCCGCTCTCCCTCACGCAGCCCCCTCTCCCTCACGCAGCCCCCTCTCCCTCACGCAGCCCCCTCTCCCTCACGCAGTCCCCTCTCCCTCACAGCATCCCGTCTCCCTCACACCGTCCCGTCTCCCTCACACCGTCCCGTCTCCCTCACACCGTCCCGTCTCCCTCACACAGTCCCCTCTCCCTCACACAGTCCCGTCTTGCTGTCACAGACCCCTCTCCCTCAGTCGGGTCCCAGCCTGGGGAATGGGGACGGTGTGGAGATAGGCCGCAGGCTTTCTCATTACTGAGCTGTGTAGGCTGGCCGAGGTGACTGGGACACCGGAGGTTTCAGTGACAGGGACACCAGGGAACATAAAGTGTGATGGTTTCATTACCTCCCATCCCAGATGGGCATTGCCTGACATTGCACCTGGTGTCACTGTTATTTTCCAACCTTTCGGTGAAGCTGGGTTGCTTTATGTTTCACTTAATGCCTGACCTTGCCATCTCTCCTGAAGGATCACCAATCCACCATGCTCCAGCCTGACCTCAAACTCAGTGTGGAGCTGGGGACACTTGGTGTGGAGCTGGGCAGCATCAGAGGAGGTGGCGAGCCGATGTTTTGGGTCCATTTCAGATTCTTTTTCTGAAGAAGGGTCCCGACCTGAAACGTCAGTCTTCCTGCTCCTCTGATGCTGCCCGGCCCCGCTGTATTCACCCAGCTCCGCGCTGTGTTATCTCAGACTCCACCATCGGCCTTTCCTGCTGTCTCTGAGTGGTACTGAGGTCCATGGAAAAAGCAGGCTCCCTGCTGGGGCTGGAGCACTGACCAGGCCTGATGGGGAGGTGATGGCCTAGCGGTGTTCTCGCTGGATGTTAATCCAGAGACCCAGATAACATTCTGGGGTCCTGGTTCGAATCCTGTCACAGCAGATGGTGGAATTTGAGTTCAGTTAAAATATCTGGCATTAGGAATGTAATAATAACCATGAATCCATTGTCGACTGTCGGAAAAACCCATCTGGGTCACTAATGCCCTTTAGGGAAGGAAACTGCCATCCTTACCTGGTCTGGGCCTATATGTGACTCCAGACCCAGACCAATGTGGTTGACTCTTAACTGCCCCCTGGGTAATTGGGGATGGAGCAATAAATGCTGTCCCAGCCAGCGGCGCCCACATCCTGTTAATAAATTTAAAAAAGACTCAAACTCAGTGTGGTACTGAGGCCCACAGACAGGCAGGCAGGCAGGCTGTGTCCCGGGCCTGTAGTGCTGTTTGAGTCGAGCCAGTGATAGGAGGCTGAGCAATGCGCAAATGGCTGAAAACACGACTCGACAAGCGTTAGTTTGAAAGGTAGTTTTATTTTCTCCACGTGCAGGGGCTGTGCAAACATCTGATGGTTCAAACTGAAACACCCTTCCCATCCCCACCCCCCCACAACACCATTCCTCTTCATTTTAGGCCTCTTTGCTGTTGCTTTTGGTTTCTGAGCGAGCCCAGTTCGGGGGAGGCTGTCTCTGGGCACGTATGGGGGGGTTTTCCCAGGGAGGGGGCGTTGCTGGAGTAGGAAGATGGGGAGAGGAGGGAGCAGAATCCCAATGGCATGGGTGGGGGTTGGTGGGGGGGCGGGGGGGGGGGGGGGGGGGGCGGTGTTGCGACGTGCTGTGGGGCCGGAGCTTGGCCACGTAGACATCTCTGGGTTTAGGCCATGCCTTGGCACCAGGGAAGGGCACGTCCAGCCAACGGAAAGCAACCCCCCCCCCCACCAAACCGGTGGCCCGAGGGGGCTCTGTCAAGGAGGAGGAAGGAGGGTTGGTGGGGAGAGAGAGATAGAAGTGTCCGACCAGGAGTTCCACCGAACGAGGACGTGCGGTGAGGAAGTAGCTTGGCCAGCACAGTAATGGCAGCCTGGCTGTGCGGTGAGGTCAAGACAAAAGGTGTGACGAGGGGACGGAGAGCAGAGGTGGGGAGCGGGGCAGCTGTCTTCTAGAAATTTCCAGGGGCTGGATCAGTCCAGACGTTGTCCGCCTTTGGAGAGCGAAGGGCAAAGCAGTGAGAGGCAGCGAGAGGAAACTGATGGAGAGTGTCACCCCACAGCAACTTGCAAACCCCCCTCACTCTCCCTCTCTCTCTCACTCCGCACACCACCCAGGGACACCACACCCACCCCAGCCACACCCCCCCCCCCCCCCACCCACCAACACCAACAGCCAACATCAAAGGCCATTCCCCACAGGAGTTAACACTGTGTGTGAGAGATTGGGGAACACAATGTTGGGCTCATGGGTGGGGTCGGTTGGGGTGGGGTGGGGTGGTGTTGGGGTGGGGTGGTGCGCAAGGAGGGCCCGGAGGTTGGTGAGGTGGGGGTGGTGCGCGCGGTGAGGTCCGGTCAGCCGTTCTGTCTCAGGTAACGGAGGAACGGTGTTGAGGATGGGTGGGGGTGGGGGGTGCGAGGCGGGCGAGTGGAGAGCAGAGGGTTTGGTGGGGTGGGATTGCGAGGGGTTCAGAGGTCGCTCTCTCCGTACAGTGCGCTGGAGAAGGAGACGTAATCCAGGGCTCCGGGCACCGAGTCCGCTCCACTGTAGGTCGTCATCCGGGAGATACAGTATTCCGCCTGTTCCGGGGGCAGCTCCCGGCGCAGCTCCTCAACCGTGATGTAGTTCTGTGCGGAGAAAGGAAAACACTCCGCTGTTAGAATGCGGGCACGCGCTCCCTCGACTCATCTCAGCACCAGGTAAAGCTCCCACTACACTGCCCCCCATCAAACACTCTCAGGGACAGGGACAGCACAGGGTTAGATGCAGAGTCAAGCTCTCTCTACACTGTTCCCCTCCCCCCATCAAAAGCTCCCAGGGACAGCACGGGGTTAGATACAGCGTAAAGCTCCCTCTACACTGTCCCCCCCATCAAACACCCCCAGGGACAGGGACAGAACGGGGTTGGTTATGGAGTAAAGCTCTCAGTGGGGACTGGCTGGGAGTGTTAGCTGTTATTGAGATGTGTGTGATCGGAGAGTGATCGGAGTGTGATCAGGGAGTGATCGGTGTGTGATCGGAGAGTGATCGGAGTGTGATCGGAGTGTGATCGGAGTGTGATCGGAGAGTGATCGGTGTGTGATCGGAGTGTGATCGGAGTGTGATCAGTGTGTGATCGGAGAGTGATCGGTGTGTGATCAGTGTGTGATCGGTGTGTGATCGGAGTGTGATCGGTGTGTGATCGGTGTGTGATCGGTGTGTGATCGGTGTGTGATCGGTGAGTGATCGGAGTGTGATCGGTGTGTGATCGGAGTGTGATCAGGGAGTGATCGGTGTGTGATCGGAGTGTGATCGGTGTGTGATCGGTGTGTGATCGGTGTGTGATCGGTGAGTGATCGGTGTGTGATCGCTGTGTGATCGGTGAGTGATCGGAGTGTGATCGGAGTGTGATCGGAGAGTGATCGGAGAGTGATCGGTGTGTGATCGGTAAGTGATCGGTGTGTGATCGGAGTGTGATCGGTGTGTGATCGGTGTGTGATCGGTGTGTGATCGGTGTGTGATCGGTGAGTGATCGGAGTGTGATCGGTGTGTGATCGGAGTGTGATCAGGGAGTGATCGGTGTGTGATCGGAGTGTGATCGGTGTGTGATCGGTGTGTGATCGGTGTGTGATCGGTGAGTGATCGGTGTGTGATCGCTGTGTGATCGGTGAGTGATCGGAGTGTGATCGGAGTGTGATCGGAGTGTGATCGGAGAGTGATCGGAGAGTGATCGGTGTGTGATCGGTAAGTGATCGGTGAGTGATCGGAGTGTGATCGGAGTGTGATCGGAGTGTGATCGGTGTGTGATCGGTGAGTGATCGGTGAGTGATCGGAGTGTGATCGGAGTGTGATCGGAGTGTGATCGGTGAGTGATCGGTGAGTGATCGGTGTGTGATCGGTGTGTGATCGGTGAGTGATCGGAGTGTGATCGGAGTGTGATCGGAGAGTGATCGGAGAGTGATCGGTGTGTGATCGGTAAGTGATCGGTGAGTGATCGGAGTGTGATCGGTGTGTGATCGGTGTGTGATCGGTGTGTGATCGGTGTGTGATCGGTGAGTGATCGGTGTGTGATCGGTGTGTGATCGGTGTGTGATCGGTGAGTGATCGGTGTGTGATCGGTGTGTGATCGGTGAGTGATCGGAGTGTGATCGGAGTGTGATCGGAGTGTGATCGGAGAGTGATCGGAGAGTGATCGGTGTGTGATCGGTGAGTGATCGGTGAGTGATCGGTGAGTGATCGGAGAGCGATTGTGTCTGAGTGTACACCTTGTCCGAGGCCAGGATTTTGAAGGACGCCATGACTTGTTCAGCAGTGTCAGTCTCGGCTGTCTCACGGGTCATGAAGTCGATGAAGGCCTGGAAGGTCACCACTCCAGTGTTGTTGGGATCAACCAGGGTCATGATCCTCGCAAACTCCACCTCGCCCTGTGTGATGATGAGTAAAGACTGCATTAAACCAGGCATCCAGGCACTCAGTGTCAGAAATAAAAAGCATTCCAGATGGAAAAGCTGGTGAATGGGGGCCAGAAGCTTACATGACCGCTCATTCCCCCCAAAACCAACATGGCCGCCCTTGACAACAGCCATCATGGCCTCCCACTCCCCCAAAACCAACATGGCTATCCTTGACAACAGCCATCTGGCCGCCCACTCCCCCAAACCAACATGGCCACCCTTGACACCAGCCATCATGGCCGCCCACTCCCCCAAAACCAACATGGCTATCCTTGACAACAGCCATCTGGCCGCCCACTCCCCCAAACCAACATGGCCACCCTTGACACCAGCCATCATGGCCGCCCACTCCCCCAAAACCAACATGGCTATCCTTGACAACAGCCATCATGGCCACCCACTCCCCCAAAACCAACATGGCCACCCTTGACAACAGCTATCATGGCCACCCACTCCCCCAAAACCAACATGGCCACCCTTGACACCAGCCATCATGGCCACCCACTCTCCCAAAACCAACATGGCCACCCTTGACACCGGCCATCATGGCCACCCACTCCCCCAAAACCAACATGGCCACCCTTGGACACCAGCCGTCATGGCTGCCCACTCCCCCAAAACCAACATAGCCACGATCGACAACATGGCCCCGCTCCCACCAAAAACAACATGGCCACCAACTCTGAGATGCACATGTGAGAGACTGTCTGGTGATGCGTTACCAGATCGTAACCCATGGAGATGAGGCAGGCTCTGAAGTCATCGGGTTCCATCTTGCCATTCCGTTTCTAATTCCAATCCACCAATCCGGGACCACGCAGAGTTGGTAGAACATGAGAAAGGTGAGAGAGAGATTGCAATGAGTAAATGTGTGGTCAGAGTCGGGTTTATACTCCTCAATCCACACTCGGAGCACGGAGCATACCCCCAAGGCCAACATGGCTGCCAGTTGCCCCTAAGATCAACATGGCCACCCATTGCCGTAAGACCAGCATGGCTACCCATCGCCCTAAGACCAACATGGCCACCCATTGCCCCAAGATCAACATGGCCACCCACTGCCCAAAGATCAACAAGGCCACCCATCACCCTAAGACCAACATGGCTGCCAGTTGCCCCTAAGATCAACATGACCACCCATTACCGTAAGACCAACATGACTACCCATCACCCTAAGGCCAACATGGCCACCCATTGTCCTAAGACCAACATGGCAACCCATTTCCCCCAAGACCAACATGGCCACCCATTGCCCCAAGACCAACATGGCCACCAATCTCCCAAAACTAACATAGTTGCCCACTTCCCCAAAGCCATGTCCAGTTTCTGAACCTTGGGAATGATGGGACAGCCTGGGAGGGAGGAGGGACACAGTGGGGTTGGGCGTTCTGATCAGGTCTGACATGTTTCCCCTCTCTCACCACACACACACACACACACATATACACACAGACAGACACACACACACATAGAGACACATCTCCCCCCCACACACACACACACACACACACACATACACACTCTCTCTCACATATATACACACACACACACACACACATACATAGAGACACATCCCCCCCACACACACACACACACTCTCTCTCTCACATATACACACACACACACACACACATACATAGAGACACATCCCCCCACACACACACACAGACACACACACACATACACACACACACTCTCTCACATATACACACACACACACACACACTCTCTCTCTCACATATACACACACACACACTCTCACATATACACACACACAGAGACACACACACACTTCCCCACACACACACACACACACATCCCCACACACACACACACACCCCCCCCCCACACACACACACACACCCCCCCCACACACACACACACACACACATCCCCACACACACACACACATACCCTCTCGAGGGGTGGGAGACGAGGGAGTCATCAATATCAGACAGTTCCAAATCATTCCAAGGAGAAATGTTCTCGCCACTATGCACCCCAGACAGCGGGGAGAAAGTGGGTCTGGCTCCCCGAGGGGGATGGAGTGTAACAGGGCGTTGGGGTAGGTGAAGTTTTATAAACACATGAGGGTGAAAAAATTGAAGGAAGAGGGGATGGAGGGAGATAAAGGGGGAGCAGGAGGAGGCTGGTGTGGCGCAGGAACAGCACTGGGCTGAATGGCCTGGTTCTGAATTGCGATCACTATCACGTGGTGTCACTCCAGCCCATTGGATGTTACAGCCATCAGCTCCGCTCTCTGTCTCTCATTCATTACACCGCCTCCCGCCCTCCCCCCCCCACCCCACTCCCCTCACCCACTCCCTCCCACCCTCCCTCCCCCCCCACCCCACTCCCCTCACCCACTCCCCCCACCCCACTCCCTCCCACCCTCCCTCCCCACCCACTCCCCACACCCTCCCCCCACCCACTCCCTCCCGCCCTCTCCCCCCCACCCACTCCCCCCACTCACTCCCCCCACCCCATGCCCCCCACACACTCCCCCCACCCTCCCCCCCACCCACACCCCCACCCACTCCCACACCCTCCCCCCACCCCACTACCCCCACCCACTCCCTCCCGCCCTCTCCCCCCCACCCACTCCCCCCACCCCACTCCCCCACCCCACTCCCTCTGACCCTCTCCCCCCACCCCACTCCCTCTGACCCTCTCCCTCTCCTACCCACTCCCCCCACCCCACTCCCTCTGACCCACTCCCCCCACCCCACTCCCTCTGACCCTCTCCCTCCCGCCCTCTCCCCCTCCTACCTACTCCCCAACCCCACTCCTTCTGACCCTCTCCCTCCCCTTGTTCTCCTTCCCACCCTCTCCCCCTCCTACCTACTCCCCCAACCCCACTCCCTCTCCCTCCCCTTGCTCTCCCCTCAATCTCTCCCCTCCACCCACCTCCACCTTCACCCACCTTTCTCTCACCTCCCTCCGACACTCTGTCCCATTCCCCTCTCCCCCACACCCTCACATTTCAGCACCTACCTCCCTCTAATGCCCCACACCTCTCTGTCCCCTTCTCCCCACCTCCTCCCCTCTCTCCCCGACTTTTCCCCTTTCTCCGATGCCTGCCTTCCTCCTCCCCCCACCCCACACCTCTCCCTCCCTTTCTCCCCCTCACTGCCTTTCCTCTCTCCCCACTCACTCCCCCTCACCTCTACCCATCCTCCCTTCCCTCTGCCCACCTCCTCCGTCTCCTAACCTTTCTCCCCAATCTCTCGCCCTCACCTCTCCCTTCCACCCACTTCCCCCATCCACCCCATTTCTCTCTCTCCCCCCACTTTCTTCCCTCCACCTCAGCTCTTCCCCACTCCCTCCACCCTGCCGACACCGTCTCCCCCTTTCCTCTCCCACCCGGCCCCATGAACCTCTAGCTGCCCTGCTGCCTCCCACGCGCCGCCTCACCCTGTCGAAGTGGTTGAACGAGGCCCGGAACTCGTTTAGTTGCTCCTGGCTGATACCCTTTGCATCTCGGGTCAGGATCTGGTTCTCCACCTCATTGATGGTCCTGGCAATGGTGGTCAGCAGCTGCTCCCAGCCCACACGGATATGCTGACGGAGAATGGGGGAAAGGCACAAACATTAATCAGGGAGACCTCGATTCACACCATCACTCCCACTGCCAAACAGAGTCAACAGCAAACCCTCCCACTGCAGGGTACAGGGGCTGAATGGCCTCCTCCTGTTTCCGTGAAACAGCCTCGAGGAGGGGGCTGAATGGCCTCCTGTTCCTGTAGGACATGCTGGAGGAGGGGGTGCTGAACGGCCTCCTGTTGCTGTGTGACAGGCTGGAGTAGGGGGGGCTGATTGGCCTCCTGCTGTTCCTGCGTGACAGGTTGGAGGAGGGGGTGCTGAATGGCCTCCTGTTCCTGTGTGACAGGCTGGAGTAGGGGGGTGAACGGCCTCCTCCTGTTGCTGTGTGACAGGCTGGAGTAGGGGGGGCTGAACGGCCTGCTGCTCCTGTGGGACAGGCTGGAGTAGGGGGGGCTGAACGTCCTGCTGCTCCTGAGGGACAGGCTGGAGTCGGGGGGTGGTGTGACCGTCCTGCTGCTCCTGTGGGACAGGCTGGAGTGGGGGGTCGGGGGGTGGTATGACCGTCCTGCTGCTCCTGTGGGACAGGCTGGAGTCGGGGGGGGGCTGAATGGCCGTGCCGGGCCCTGCTTACCTCCATGGTGTAGGTGGTGTGTTTATTGTCAAAGATGAGCGCTTCCTGGATGAGCTGGTGATCCCCCTCGAGCTTGTCGATGTTGCCTTTGTAGTTGATGATGTTCAGCTCGTACTGTTTCAGGTGGTTCATCTGATCCTCCAGGGAGCCCGTGATATCGATGGAAATGTGGCCGATTTCCTGCAGGCACACCCAACAGCTCACCGTCCGTCACAGTAACTCCCTACCGCCACCCGCACGGTCAAGCTCCCTCTACCACCGCCCCCACCACCGCGGCCCGCACACTCCCAGGGACAGGGACAGCACGGGGTTAGATACAGAGTAAAGCTCCCTCTACACCGTCCCCCGCCATCAAATACTCCCAGGGACAGAGACAGCACAGGGTTAGATGCAGAGTAAAGCTCCCTCTACACTGTCCCCACCGTCAAACACTCCCAGGGACAGGGACAGCACGAGGTTAGATACAGGGTAAGGCTCCCTCTAACCTCCATCTTGGTCTGTATCCACGGTCCAATTACATTGGCTTGAGCTGCAAATTGACGACGAAGCCTCTCATTGGCCTGTTGGCGGGCGAGCTCTTCCTGTAGAGTTTGGTCTCTGTGAGGAACCAGGGTCTTCACCTGTGAAAGTGGTGATGGGATAGTCAGGCAGGGCAGATAGGTCTCAACGTCAGGGCGGACACTGGTACTCGCACAGGACAGGATGGGCCTGCTCAGCCTGCCCACTCCCTCCGCATCGCCCTGTACCCATCCCCCAAACTAGTCCCACTGCCCCACTCCCTCCGCATCGCCCTGTACCCATCCCCCAAACTAATCCCACTGCCCCACTCCCTCCCCATCGCCCTGTATCACTCCCTAAACTAATCCCACTGCCCCACTCCCTCCCCATCGCCCTGTATCACTCCCTAAACTAATCCCACTGCCCCGCTCCCTCCCCAATGCCCTGTGTCTCTCCCCCAAACTAATCCCACTTTCCCACTCCCCCCCCGTCGCCCTGTATCACTCCCCAAACTAGTCCCACTGTCCCACTCCCTCCCCAACGCCCTGTATCTATCCCCCAAACTAATCCCACTGCCCCACTCCCTCCCCATCGCACTGTATCACGCCCCAAACTAATCCGACTGCCCCACTCGCTCCCCAACACCCTGTATCACTCCTCAATCTAATCCCACTGCCCCGCTCCCTCCCCATAGTCCTGTATCACTCCCCAAACTAATCCCACTGCCCTGCTCCCTCCCCATCGCCCAGTATCCATCCACCAAACTAATCCCACTGCCCTACTCCCTCCCCATCACCCTGTACCCATCCCCCCAAACTAATCCCACTGCCCCACTCCCTCCCCATCACCCTGTATCACTCCCCAAACTAATCCCACTGCCCCGCTCCCTCCACATCGCCCTGTATCACTCCCCCAAACTAATCCCACTGCCCCACTCCCTCCCCATCGCCCTGTATCACTCCCCAAACTAATCCCACTGCCCCACTCCCTCCCCATTGCCCTGTGTCTCTCCCCCAAACTAATCCCACTGCCCCACTCCCCCCCATCGCCCTGTATCACTCCCCAAACTAGTCCCACTGCCCCACTCCCTCCCCAATGCCCTGTATCTATCCCCCAAACCAATCCCATTGCCCCACTCCCTCCCAATCGCACTGTATCACTCCCCAAACTAATCCCACTGCCCCGCTCCCTCCCCAATGCCCTGTGTCTCTCCCCCAAACTAATCCCACTTTCCCACTCCCTCCCCATTGCCCTGTATCACTCCCCAAACTAATCCCACTGCCCCACTCCCCCCCCGTCGCCCTGTATCACTCCCCAAACTAGTCCCACTGTCCCACTCCCTCCCCAACGCCCTGTATCTATCCCCCAAACTAATCCCACTGCCCCACTCCCTCCCCATCGCACTGTATCACGCCCCAAACTAATCCGACTGCCCCACTCGCTCCCCAACACCCTGTATCACTCCTCAATCTAATCCCACTGCCCCGCTCCCTCCCCATAGTCCTGTATCACTCCCCAAACTAATCCCACTGCCCTGCTCCCTCCCCATCGCCCAGTATCCATCCCCCAAACTAATCCCACTGCCCTACTCCCTCCCCATCACCCTGTACCCATCCCCCCAAACTAATCCCACTGCCCCACTCCCTCCCCATCACCCTGTATCACTCCCCAAACTAATCCCACTGCCCCGCTCCCTCCACATCGCCCTGTATCACTCCCCCAAACTAATCCCACTGCCCCACTCCCTCCCCATCGCCCTGTATCACTCCCCAAACTAATCCCACTGCCCCACTCCCTCCCCATTGCCCTGTGTCTCTCCCCCAAACTAATCCCACTGCCCCACTCCCCCCCATCGCCCTGTATCACTCCCCAAACTAGTCCCACTGCCCCACTCCCTCCCCAATGCCCTGTATCTATCCCCCAAACCAATCCCATTGCCCCACTCCCTCCCAATCGCACTGTATCACTCCCCAAACTAATCCCACTGCCCCGCTCCCTCCCCATCGCCCTGTATCACTCCCCAAACTAATCCCACTGCCCCCTCCCTCCCCATCGCCCTGTATCCATCCCCCAAACTAATCCCACTTTCCCACTCCCTCCCCATTGCCCAATATCACTCCCCAAACTAATCCCACTGCCCCACTCCCCCTCCCATCGCCCTGTATCACTCCCCAAACTAGTCCCACTGCCCCACTCCCTCCCCAACGTCCTGTATCTATCCCCCAAACTAATCCCACTGCCCCACTCCCTCCCCATAGTCCTGTATCACGCCCCAAACTAATCCCACTGCCCCACTCCCTCCCCATTGCCCAATATCAGTCCCCAAATTAATCCCACTGCCCCACTCGCTCCCCAACGCCCTGTATCACTCCTCAATCTAATCCCACTGCCCCGCTCCCTCCCCATAGTCCTGTATCACTCCCCAAACTAATCCCACTGCCCTGCTCCCTCCCCATCGCCCGGTATCCATCCCCCAAACTAATCCCACTGCCCTACTCCCTCCCCATTGCCCTGTATCACTCCCCAAACTAATCCCACTGCCCTGCTCCCTCCCCATCGCCCGGTATCCATCCCCCAAACTAATCCCACTGCCCTACTCCCTCCCCATTGCCCTGTATCACTCCCCAAACTAATCCCACTGCCCCGCTCCCTCCCCATTGCCCTGTATCACTCCCCAAACTAATCCCACTGCCCCACTCTCCACCCATAGCCCTGTCCCAATCCTGTACTAATCCCACTGCCCTACTCCCTCCCCATTGCCCGATATCACTCCCCAAACTAATCCCACTGCTCCACTCCCTCCCCATTGCCCTGTATCACTCCGCAAACTAATCCCACTGCCCCACTCCCTCCCCATTGCCCTGTATCACTCCGCAAACTAATCCCACTGCCCCACTCCCTCCCCAACGCCCTGTGTCTCTCCCCCAAACTAAACCCACTGCCCCGCTCCCAGCCCATCGCCCTGTATCACTCCCCCAAAATAATCCCACTGCCCCACTCCCTCCCCAACGCCCTGTATCACTCCCCCAAACTAATCCCACTGCCCCTCTCCATCCTCATCGCCCTGTATCACTCCCCAAACTAATCCCACTGTCCACTCCCTCCCCATCGCCCTGTATCACTCCCCAAACTAATCCCACTGCCCTGCTCCCTCCCCATCGCCCTGTATCACTCCCCAAACTAATCCCACTGGCCCTCTCCCTCCCCATCGCCCTGTGTCTATCCCCCAAACTAATCCCACTGCCCTGCTCCCTCCCCATCACCCTGTACCCATCCCCAAATTAATCCCATTGCCCTGCTCACTCCCCATCGGCCTGTGTCTATCCCCCAAATTAATCCCATTTCCCTGCTCCCTCCCCATCGGCCTGTGTCTATCCCCCAAATTAATCCCACTGCCCCGCTCCCTCACCATCGCCCTATATCACTCCCCAAACTAATCCCACTGCCCCACTCCCTCCCCATCAACCTGTATCACTCCCCAAACTAATCCCACTGCCCTTCTCCCTCACCATCGCCCTATATCACTCCCCAAACTAATCCCACTGCCCCACACCCTCCCCATCGGCCTGTGTCTATCCCCCAAATTAATCCCACTGCCCCGCTCATACCCCATTGCCCTGTATCACTCCCCAAACTAATCCCACTGACCCACTCCCTCCCCATCGCCCTGTATCACTCGCCAAACTAAGCCCACTGTCCACTCCCTCCCCATCGCCCTGTATCACTCCCCAAACTAATCCCACTGACCCGCTCCCTCCCCATCGCCCTGTATCACTCGCCAAACTAAGCCCACTGTCCACTCCCTCCCCATCACCCTGTATCACTCCCCAAACTAATCCCACTGCCCACTCCCTCCCCATCGCCCTGTATCCCTCCCCAAACTAATCCCACGGCCCCTCTCCCTCCCCATTGCCCTATGTCTGTCCTGCAAACTAATCCCACTGCCCCGCTCCCTCCCCATTGCCCTGTATCACTCCCCAAACTAATTCCACTGCCCCACTCCCTCCCCCTCGCCCTGTATCACTCTCCAAACTAGTCCCACTGCCCCACTCCCTCCACATCGCCCTGTATCACTCCCCAAACCAGTCCCACTGCCCTACTCCCTCCCCATCGTCCTATGTCTATACCACAGACTAATACCACTGCCCCACTCCTTCCCCATCACCCTGTATCACTCCCCGAACTAATCCCACTGCCCACCTCGCTCCCCATCGCCCTGTGTCTATCCCCCAAACTAATCCCACTGCCCCCCTCCCTCCTCATCACCCTGTGTCACGCCCCAAACTAATCCCACTGTCCGCTCCCTCCCCATCACTCTGTATCACTCCCCAAACTAATCCCACTGCCCCTCCCTCCCCATCGCCCTGTGTCTATCCCCCAAACTAATCCCACTGCCCCGCTCCCTCCCCATCGCCCTGTATCACTCCCCAAACTAATCCCACTGCCCGACTCCCTCCCCATCGCCCTGTGTCTATCCCCCAAACTAATCCCACTGCCCCGCTCCCTCCCCATCACCCTGTATCACTCCCTAAACTAATCCCACTGCCCCTCCCTCCCCCTCGCCCTGTGTCTATCCCCCAAACTAATCCCACTGCCCGACTCCCTCCCCATCGCCCTGTATCACTCCCCAAACTAATCCCACTGTCCACTCCCTCCCCATCGCCCTGTGTCTATCCCCCAAACTAATCCCACTGCCCCGCTCCATCCCCATCGCCCTGTGTCACGCCCCAAACTAATCCCACTGTCCACTCCCTCCCCATCGCCCTGTGTCTATCCCCCAAACTAATCCCACTGCCCCGCTCCCTCCCCATCGCCCTGTATCACTCCCCAAACTAATCCCACTGCCCCGCTCCCTCCCCAGCGCCCTGTATCACTTCCCAAACTGATCCCACTGTCCACTCCCTCCCCATTGCCCTGTATCACTCCCCAAACTGATCCCACTGCCCCGCTCCCTCCCCATCGCCGAGTGTCACGCCCCAAACTAATCCCACTGCCCGACTCCCTCCCCATCGCCCTGTATCACTCCCCGAACTAATCCCACTGCCCGACCCCCTCCCCATCGCCCTGTATCACTCCCCGAACTAATCCCACTGCCCGACCCCCTCCCCATCGCCCTGTATCACTCCCCGAACTAATCCCACTGCCCCACTCGCTCCCCATCGTCCTGTGTCTATCCCCCAAACTAATCCCACTGCCCTGCTCCCTCCCCATTGCCCTGTGTCTATCCCTCAAACTAATCCCACTGCCCCACTCCCTCCCCCTCGCCCTGCATCACTCTCCAAACTAATCCCACTGCCCCGCTCCCTCCCCATTGCCCTGTATCACTCCCCAAACTAATCCCACTGCCCCACTCCCTCCCCATTGCCCTGTATCACTCCGCAAACTAATCCCACTGCCCCACTCCCTCCCCAACGCCCTGTGTCTCTCCCCCAAACTAAACCCACTGCCCCGCTCCCAGCCCATCGCCCTGTATCACTCCCCCAAAATAATCCCACTGCCCCACTCCCTCCCCAACGCCCTGTATCACTCCCCCAAACTAATCCCACTGCCCCTCTCCATCCTCATCGCCCTGTATCACTCCCCAAACTAATCCCACTGTCCACTCCCTCCCCATCGCCCTGTATCACTCCCCAAACTAATCCCACTGCCCTGCTCCCTCCCCATCGCCCTGTATCACTCCCCAAACTAATCCCACTGGCCCTCTCCCTCCCCATCGCCCTGTGTCTATCCCCCAAACTAATCCCACTGCCCTGCTCCCTCCCCATCACCCTGTACCCATCCCCAAATTAATCCCATTGCCCTGCTCACTCCCCATCGGCCTGTGTCTATCCCCCAAATTAATCCCATTTCCCTGCTCCCTCCCCATCGGCCTGTGTCTATCCCCCAAATTAATCCCACTGCCCCGCTCCCTCACCATCGCCCTATATCACTCCCCAAACTAATCCCACTGCCCCACTCCCTCCCCATCAACCTGTATCACTCCCCAAACTAATCCCACTGCCCTTCTCCCTCACCATCGCCCTATATCACTCCCCAAACTAATCCCACTGCCCCACACCCTCCCCATCGGCCTGTGTCTATCCCCCAAATTAATCCCACTGCCCCGCTCATACCCCATTGCCCTGTATCACTCCCCAAACTAATCCCACTGACCCACTCCCTCCCCATCGCCCTGTATCACTCGCCAAACTAAGCCCACTGTCCACTCCCTCCCCATCGCCCTGTATCACTCCCCAAACTAATCCCACTGACCCGCTCCCTCCCCATCGCCCTGTATCACTCGCCAAACTAAGCCCACTGTCCACTCCCTCCCCATCACCCTGTATCACTCCCCAAACTAATCCCACTGCCCACTCCCTCCCCATCGCCCTGTATCCCTCCCCAAACTAATCCCACGGCCCCTCTCCCTCCCCATTGCCCTATGTCTGTCCTGCAAACTAATCCCACTGCCCCGCTCCCTCCCCATTGCCCTGTATCACTCCCCAAACTAATTCCACTGCCCCACTCCCTCCCCCTCGCCCTGTATCACTCTCCAAACTAGTCCCACTGCCCCACTCCCTCCACATCGCCCTGTATCACTCCCCAAACCAGTCCCACTGCCCTACTCCCTCCCCATCGTCCTATGTCTATACCCCAGACTAATACCACTGCCCCACTCCTTCCCCATCACCCTGTATCACTCCCCGAACTAATCCCACTGCCCACCTCGCTCCCCATCGCCCTGTGTCTATCCCCCAAACTAATCCCACTGCCCCCCTCCCTCCTCATCACCCTGTGTCACGCCCCAAACTAATCCCACTGTCCGCTCCCTCCCCATCACTCTGTATCACTCCCCAAACTAATCCCACTGCCCCTCCCTCCCCATCGCCCTGTGTCTATCCCCCAAACTAATCCCACTGCCCCCCTCCCTCCTCATCACCCTGTGTCACGCCCCAAACTAATCCCACTGCCCGACTCCCTCCCCATCGCCCTGTGTCTATCCCCCAAACTAATCCCACTGCCCCGCTCCCTCCCCATCGCCCTGTATCACTCCCCAAACTAATCCCACTGCCCGACTCCCTCCCCATCGCCCTGTGTCTATCCCCCAAACTAATCCCACTGCCCCGCTCCCTCCCCATCACCCTGTATCACTCCCTAAACTAATCCCACTGCCCCTCCCTCCCCCTCGCCCTGTGTCTATCCCCCAAACTAATCCCACTGCCCGACTCCCTCCCCATCGCCCTGTATCACTCCCCAAACTAATCCCACTGTCCACTCCCTCCCCATCGCCCTGTGTCTATCCCCCAAACTAATCCCACTGCCCCGCTCCATCCCCATCGCCCTGTGTCACGCCCCAAACTAATCCCACTGTCCACTCCCTCCCCATCGCCCTGTGTCTATCCCCCAAACTAATCCCACTGCCCCGCTCCCTCCCCATCGCCCTGTATCACTCCCCAAACTAATCCCACTGCCCCGCTCCCTCCCCAGCGCCCTGTATCACTTCCCAAACTGATCCCACTGTCCACTCCCTCCCCATTGCCCTGTATCACTCCCCAAACTGATCCCACTGCCCCGCTCCCTCCCCATCGCCGAGTGTCACGCCCCAAACTAATCCCACTGCCCGACTCCCTCCCCATCGCCCTGTATCACTCCCCGAACTAATCCCACTGCCCGACCCCCTCCCCATCGCCCTGTATCACTCCCCGAACTAATCCCACTGCCCGACCCCCTCCCCATCGCCCTGTATCACTCCCCGAACTAATCCCACTGCCCCACTCGCTCCCCATCGTCCTGTGTCTATCCCCCAAACTAATCCCACTGCCCTGCTCCCTCCCCATTGCCCTGTGTCTATCCCTCAAACTAATCCCACTGCCCCACTCCCTCCCCCTCGCCCTGCATCACTCTCCAAACTAATCCCACTGCCCCGCTCCCTCCCCATTGCCCTGTATCACTCCCCAAACTAATCCCACTGCCCCACTCCCTCCCCATCGCCCTGTATCACTCCCTAAACTAGTTCCACTGCCCCACTCCCTCCCCATCGCCCTGTATCACTCTCCAAACTAATCCCACTGCCCCGCTCCCTCCCCATTGCCCTGTATCACTCCCCAAACTAATTCCACTGCCCCACTCCCTCCCCCTCGCCCTGTATCACTCTCCAAACTAGTCCAACTGCCCCACTCCCTCCCCATCGCCCTATATCACTCCCCAAACCAGTCCCACTGCCCCACTCCCTCCCCATCGTCCTATGTCTATACCCCAGACTAATCCCACTGCCCCACTCCTTCCCCATCACCCTGTATCACTCCCCGAACTAATCCCACTGCCCCACTCGCTCCCCATCGCCCTGTGTCTATCCCCCAAACTAATCCCACTGCCCCCCTCCCTCCCCATCACCCTGTGTCACGCGCCAAACTAATCCCACTGTCCGCTCCCTCCCCGTCACCCTGTATCACTTCCCAAACTAATCCCACTGCCCCACCCTCCCCATCGCCCTGTGTCTATCCCCCAAACTAATCCCACTGCCCGACTCCCTCCGCATCGCCCTGTATCACTCCCCAAACTAATCCCACTGTCCACTCCCTCCCCATCGCCCTGTGTCTATCCCCCAAACTAATCCCACTGCCCCGCTCCCTCCCCATCACCCTGTGTCTATCCCCCAAATTAATCCCACTGCCCCACTCCCTCCCTCCCCATCGCCCTGTATCACTCCCCAAACTAATCCCACTGTCCGCTCCCTCCCCATCGCCCTGTATCACTCACCAAACTAATCCCACTGCCCCGCTCCCTCCCCATCGCCCTGTATCACTCCCCAAACTAATCCCACTGCCCCACTGCCTCCACATCGCCCTGTGTCTATCCCCAAACTAATCCCACTGCCCCCTCCCCACCCATTGCCCTGTCCCAATCCTGTACTCATCCCACTGCCCCACTCCCACCCCAACGCCCTGTGTCTGCCCTCCAAACTAATCCCACTGCCCCACTCCCTCCCCATCGCCCTGTATCACTCTCCAAACTAATCCCACTGCCCCGCACACTCCCCATTGCCCTGTATCACTCCCCAAACTAATCCCACTGCCCCACTCCCTCCCCCTCGCCCTGTATCACTCTCCAAACTAGTCCCACTGCCCCACTCCCTCCCCATCGCCCTGTATCACTCCCCAAACTAATCCCACTGCCCCACTCCCTCCCCATCGCCCTGTGTCTATCCCCCAAACTAATCACATTGCCCCACTCCCTCCCCAACACCCTGTGTCTATCCCCCAAACTAATCACATTGCCCCACTCCCTCCCCAACACTCTGTGTCTATCCCCAAACTAATCCCACTGCCCCCTCCCCACCCATTGCCCTGTCCCAATCCTGTACTCATCCCACTGCCCCACTCCCACCCCAACGCCCTGTGTCTGCCCTCCAAACTAATCCCACTGCCCCGCTCCCTCCCCATCGCCCTGTATCACTCCCCAAACTAATCCCACTGCCGCGCTCCCTCCCCATTGCTCTGTATCACTCCCCAAACTAATCCCACTGCCCTACTCCCTCCACATCGCCCTGTATCATTCCCCAAACTAATCCCACTGCCCCACTCCCTCCCCATCGCCCTGTGTCTATCCCCCAAACTAATCACATTGCCCCACTCCCTCCCCAACACCCTGTATCAATCCCCAAACTAATCCCACTGTCCACACCCTACCCATCGCCCTGTATCACTCCCCAAAGTAATCCCACTGCCCCACTCCCTCCCCATTGCCCTGTATCACTCCCCAAACTAATCCCACTGCCCCGCTCCCTCCCCATCGCCCTGTATCAATCCCCAAACTAATCCCACTGTCCACACCCTACCCATCGCCCTGTATCACTCCCCAAACTAATCCCACTGCCCCGCTCCCTCCCCATTGCCCTGTATCACTCCCGAAACTAATCCCACTGCCCCGCTCCCTCACCATCACCCTGTATCAATCCCCAAACTAATCCCACTGTCCACACACTACCCATCGCCCTGTATCACTCCCCAAAGTAATCCCACTGCCCCGCTCCCTCCCCATTGCCCTGTATCACTCCCCAAACTAATCCCACTGCCCCACTGCCTCCACATCGCCCTGTGTCTATCCCCAATCTAATCCCACTGCCCCCTCCCCACCCATTGCCCTGTCCCAATCCTGTACTAATCCCACTGCCCCGGTCCCTCCCCATAGCCCTGTCCCAATCCTGTACTCATCCCACTGCCCCACTCCCTCCCCAACGCCCTGTGTCTGCCCTCCAAACTAATCCCACTGCCCCGCTCCCTCCCCATCGCCCTGTATCAATCCCCAAACTAATCCCACTGTCCACACCCACCCCATCGCCCTGTATCACTCCCCAAACTAATCCCACTGCCCTGCTCCCTCCCCATCGCCCTGTAGCACTCCCCAAACTAATCCCACTGCCCCGCTCCCTCCCCATCACCCTGTATCACTCCCCGAACTAATCCCACTGCCCCGCTCCCCCCCCCATCGCCCTGTGTCTATCCCCAAAACTAATCCCACTGCCCCACTCCCTCCCCATAGCCCTGTCCCAGTCCTGTACTAATCCCTCTGCCCCACTCCCTCCCCATAGCCCTGTCCCAGTCCTGTACTAATCCCGCTGCCCCGCTCCCTCCCCATAGGCCTGCCCCAGTCCTGTCCTCATCCCACTGCCCCGCTCCCTCCCCATAGCCCTGTCCCAGTCCTGTCCTAATCCCACTGCCCCGCTCCCTCCCCATAGCCCTGTCCCAATCCTGTACTAATCCCACTGCCCCACTCCCTCCCCGGAGCCCTGGCCCAGTCCTGTCCTCATCCCACTGCCCCGTTCCCTCCCCATAGCCCTGTCCCAGTCCTGTACTAATCCCACTGCCCCGCTCCCTCCCCATCGCCCTGTCTCAGTCCTGTACTAATCCCACTGCCCCGCTCCCTCCCCATCGCCCTGTCCCAGTCCTGTACTAACCCCACTGCCCCGCTCCCTCCCCATCGCCCTGTCCCAATCCTGTACTAATCCCACTGCCCCGCTCCCTCCCCCTCGCCCTGTCCCAATCCTGTACTAATCCCACTGCCCCGCTCCCTCCCCATCGCCCTGTCTCAGTCCTGTACTAATCCCACTGCCCCGCTCCCTCCCCATCGCCCTGTCCCAGTCCTGTACTAATCCCACTGCCCCGCTCCCTCCCCATCGCCCTGTCCCAATCCTGTACTAATCCCACTGCCCCGCTCCCTCCCCCTCGCCCTGTCCCAATCCTGTACTAATCCCACTGCCCCGCTCCCTCCCCATCGCCCTGTCCCAGTCCTGTACTAATCCCACTGCCCCGCTCCCTCCCCATAGCCCTGTCCCAATCCTGTACTAATCCCACTGCCCCACTCCCTCCCCATAGCCCTGGCCCAGTCCTGTCCTCATCCCACTGCCCCGCTCCCTCCCCAGAGCCCTGGCCCAGTCCTGTACTAATCCCACTGCCCCACTCCCTCCCCATAGCCCTGGCCCAGTCCTGTCCTCATCCCACTGCCCCGCTCCCTCCCCAGAGCCCTGGCCCAGTCCTGTCCTCATCCCACTGCCCCGCTCCCTCCCCATAGCCCTGGCCCAGTCCTGTCCTCATCCCACTGCCCCGCTCCCTCCCCATAGCCCTGTCCCAGTCCTGTACTAATCCCACTGCCCCGCTCCCTCCCCATAGCCCTGTCCCTGTCCTGTACTAATCCCACTGCCCCGCTCCCTCCCCATAGCCCTGTCCCTGTCCTGTACTAATCCCCACTGCGCAGTATGTTCCCTCTCACCTTGTCCCACTTGCCGGCGATTTCGTGGGCGGAGAGGTTTGTGTACGGGTTGATTCCAGACAGTTTGATCCCATAGGTCTGTGCGATTTTGTTGATCTCGTTCTGAATTCCGAGAATGGCCATCCGTTCCTTATCGGCTTCTGGGAGCGTGGCTTTGAATTGCTCGTGGGCTGTGATCAGACTCTGCAGGGAAGGGGGGCGATGAGTTGTGGGGGAGACAAAAAAAAACGGTTGGTGGAATCGTAGGTCTGGGGGACCCCTCTGGCCATCGATCCTGTACTAGCCCCCGTGGAACAGCTGTATAAATGTATGGTATCCTGCCCAGCCTTGAGTACCCTCTGTCCTGTCCTGCATAAAAAGGGTCACCCTAAGATCATTCCTCACTGCCTGATGTTTATAAATGGACAGGCCATTCTGAACAACTCTGAGTGAGCTACACATGAGTCTGCGCAACAATTTCAGGGCATTCAGTGTTAACAATATGGCTCACGTCTGTTTGACGGAGGCTGAGCATCATCCTGCATCTCCCAAAGTCGCATCAGCTCCCAGTTCAGGGAGACCTGACCACACACAGCCCCTGGAGGGCCGCACAGAGATGGATAAAATGAGCGGGAACGCTGGAAATTTTGGTTTTTCCCCACCATCCCCTGCGTCCAGTGCGTTCTTCCTTGGCAGCCCATGTCGAATGGCTGGCCATGCATTTTCCTGCGAGGCATAGATTGTTGTGCTTGTTGGAAATTTGGCATTCTTGCGTGGGGTCCTGATGGACACAAGTCGACAAACCTCAAACGTGTGCGTTTCAGTCCTCAGTGTGGTTATAGTCTAATCTAAAACACGGCCAGACAGTAAACGAGTCACATTTTGGGATGGGGTGGTCACAGGATGTCGATAGGTATTGTGACTGCACTAGTAACTCCGAGGTGTGGCCCCCTGGGACAGAAACGCAAGGCTCAAAGCCCACCACAGTCTCGGGGGAGATTAACCTCATTCCTGGAAAGAAATTAGGGAAGTTAGTCTCATCGATTAGGACGGGGAAAGCAACCAGATTGTCCTTCAGGGAGTGGGGTCTCAAGAGTGGGACGGGAGGGGGTGGGGGTGGATGTTCCCCCCAATGAGAGGACATAGAACTCTGGCTCTCAAAGTCACAAGGGCTGCCCATATATCACTGAGATAGAGTGATCCCTGACCCTAACCCTAACCCTAACCCTAACCCGAACCCTAAAGTTAACGGCTGACCCTAACCCTAAGCCTAACCCTAACCCTATCACAGTGGCAAACCCTAACCCTGACCCTGACCCCTAAAGTTAACGGCTGACTCTAACCCTAACCCTAACCCTAACCCATATCTACCCCTAACCCTAACCCATATCTACCCCTAACCCTAACCCATATCTAACCCTAACCCTAACCCTAACCCATATCTAACCCTAACCCTAACCCTAACCCATATCTATCCCTAACCCATATCTAACCCTAACCCTAACCCTAACCCATATCTAACCCTAACCCTAACCCAAACCCATATCTAACTCTAACCTTAACCCATATCTAACCCTAACCCTAACCCAAACCGATATCTAACACTAACCCTAACCTTAGTCCTTACCTAAACCCATATCTAACCCTGACCGGATCCCTAAAGCTAACACTCAACCCAACCCCTAAACAAACGCATACCTGACACTAACACTCACACTGACCCTGACCCTGGCCCTGGCCCTAACTCTAACCCTGACCCTAACTCTAACCCTGATCCTAACCGTGGCCCTATCCCTAACCCTGACCCTCACCCTGCCCTTAACTCTGAGCCTAACTCTGACCCTAACCCTGACCCTCACCCTGACCCTAACCCTGACCCTATCTCTGACTCTAACCCTGTTCCTAACCCTAACCCTATCTCTAACCCTGACCCTAACCTTACCCTAACCCTGACCCTAACTCTAACCCTGACCCTGACCCTAACCCTGACCCTAACCCTAACTCTGACTCTAACTCTAACCCTGTCCCTAGTCCTAGCTCTAACCCTCCGAGAGTCTCTGGGTGTTTGGAGCTGGCTTCCTGAAATGACAGTGGAAATAAATACTCAAATATTTTTGCAACAGGGCATTGGTCAGACCACAGCTGGGATACTGTGAGCAGTTTAGGGACCCGTATCTAAGCAGAGACAGACTGGCATTGGGGGCTGTCCAGGGAAGGTTCATTCGGCTGATTGTGGGACTCTCTTATGAGGAGGGGGCTGAGCAGGTCGGGCCTGGGCTCACTGGAGTTTAGAGGAAGGAGAGGTGACCTCATTGATATTCTGAGGGGACTAGACAGGGGAGATGTGGAGAGCGTATTTCTCCTTGTGAGAGAGTCTAGGATCTGTGAGGGTGTCATCTCAGAGTAAGGGGGTCACCCATTGAAGACGGAGATGGAGAGGAATTTCTTCTCTCCAAGGGGAGAGAATCTGTGGAATTCTTTACCGCAGAGGGATGTCGGGGCTGGGTCATTGAGTACACTCAAGGCTAGAGACAGAGAGAAGGGAATTGAGGGTTATGGGGAAAAGGCAGGAGAATGGAGTTGGGGATGATCAGATTAGCCACGATCTCATTGATTGAGGACAGAATCGATGGGCTGAATGGTCTACTCCTGCTAATGCATCTCATGGTCTGAAGATTATGAGTCACTAATGTCCTTTAGGGAAGTAAATGTTGCCTGTCAGACGAACTATCCAATTCCCTTGGAAATGGTTGGGGGAGAGCGGATGGTGCTGAGGAATTGTGGGATCTTCCTGTGCCACCCACCTGGATCTCTTCAATGCTGTGCACAATGAACATATCCTGCAGGTCCTCCGTTGCTCCATCCATCCAGTTATTAAAGGGGGCTGCCCTCTTGGCAAATTCCAGGTACAGCTGGTCAATTGTTTCCAGAAGTTTCTCATTCCGCTGGGAGGAGAGATGGAGAGAGTGAATGAGAGATAGATGGAGACAGAGTGAGAGAGAGAAGGGCAGAGGTGAGAGGAGAGTGAGTGAGAGAGAGAAAGAGTGAGAGGAGAGAAGGGTGGAGAGTGGGAGGGGGTTAGAGAGTGAGTGAGAGAAAAGTGGAGAGAGAGAGAGGGGCAGAGGAGAGAGGAGAGTGAGTGAGAGAAAGATAGAAAGAGAGAGGGAGAGACAGAAAGAGAGAGAGGAGAGAAGGGTGGAGAGAGGGAGAGAGTTTGAGAGTGAGTGAGAGACAGGTGGAGAGAGAGAGACAGAGGGAGAGAGAGAAGGGCTTTAAGGGAGAGGAGAAACTGAGCGAGAGAGAAGGGCAGAGAGAGTGAGAGAGACAGGTGGAGAGAGAGAAGGGCTGAGAGGGAGAGGAGAAACTGAGCGAGAGAGAGAAGGGCAGAGAGAGTGAGAGAGACAGGTGGAGAGAGAGAGAGACAGAGGGAGAGAGAGAAGGGCTTTAAGGGAGAGGAGAAACTGAGCGAGAGAGAAGGGCAGAGAGAGTGAGAGAGACAGGTGGAGAGAGAGAAGGGCAGAGAGAGTGAGAGAGACAGGTGGAGAGAGAGAGAAAAAGAGACAAGGGCAAACAGGAGGAGAGAGAGAGAGTGAGTAGGAGAGGGAGAGTGAGAGAGATAGAGATGTATAGAATGAGTGAGTGAGAGAGACAGGTGGAGAGAGAGAAGGGCAGAGAGAGTGAGAGAGACAGGTGGAGAGAGAGAGAAAAAGAGACAAGGGCAAACAGGAGGAGAGAGAGAGAGTGAGTAGGAGAGGGAGAGTGAGAGAGATAGAGATGTATAGAATGAGTGAGTGAGAGAGACAGACAATGAAAGGCGAAGAGAGGGAGACAGAGAGAAGCAGAGACAGGAAGAAGGAGAGTGGGAAAGTGAGAGAGACAGAGTGGGGCAGAAACAGTGAGAGACAGAGAGAGAGAGGAACAAAGGGAGATGGATAGAGAGACACAGAGAGAGAGAGAGAGAATGAAGCAGCTTCCAGATACAGAGATCACATGGAGCTGGCTGACCCCACTGGGGGCACGGGTGGGGGTGTGGTTCCAGGAGTGGGGGGGTTGTGGGGGTGGTTTGACCTACCTCGAGGGCATCCCTCCTCTTCTGGGTGAGTGTGCCCAGGGTGTCCCACTGGTCACAAATGGCCTGACACCGGCTATTCACACTGGCAGCATCATGATAGTCCAATTCACTGTGAACAGAAAACAGCACAGTGAGGCTGGGGCACAGGGAGATCCCGGGGGGGCGCACAGGGAGATCTGGGGAAGGGGAGCACAGGGAGATCCCAGGGGGGGCACAGGGAGATCCCGGGGGGGGCACAAGGAGATCCGGGAGGGGGTGCTGGGGCACAGGGAGATCCAGGGAAGGGGGGCACAGGGAGATCCAGGGAAGGGGGGCACAGGGAGATCCAGGGAAGGGGGGCGCAGGGAGATCCAGCGAAGGGGGGCACAGGGAGATCCAGCGAAGGGGGGCACAGGGAGATCCCGGGGGGGGCACAAGGAGATCCGGGAGGGGGTGCTGGGGCACAGGGAGATCCAGGGAAGGGGGGCACAGGGAGATCCAGGGAAGGGGGGGCGCAGGGAGATCCAGCGAAGGGGGGCACAGGGAGATCTGGGGAAGGGGAGCACAGGGAGATCCCGGGGGGGCACAGGGAGATCCCGGGGGGGCACAGGGAGATCCCGGGGGGGCGCACAGGGAGATCTGGGGAAGGGGAGCACAGGGAGATCCCGGGGGGGGCACAGGGAGATCCGGGGAAGGGGGGCACATGGAGATCTGGGGAAGGGGAGCACAGGGAGATCCCGGGGGGGCACAGGGAGATCCCGGGGGGGCACATGGAGATCCGGGAGGGGGTGCTGGGGCACAGGGAGATCCGGGGAAGGGGGGACACAGGGAGATCCCGGGGGGGATAGGGTGCTGGGGCACAGGGAGATCCCGGGGGGGTGATGGGGCACAGGGAGATCCCGGGGGGGTGCTGAGGCACAGGGAGAACCCAGGGGGGTGCGCTGGGGCACAAGGAGATCCCGGGGGGGGTGTACTGGGGCACAGGGAGATCCTGGGGATGGGGGGGTGCACAGGGAGATCCCGGGGGGTGCTGGGGCACAGGGAGACCCCGGTGCAGTGGCACAGGGAATCCCAGGGGAAGGGGGGGCACAGGGAGATCCGGGGGGGTGTGCTGGGGCACAGGGAGATCCCAGGGGGATGTTGGGGCACAAGGAGATCCTGGGGATGGGGGGTGCACAGAGAGATCCCAGGGATGGGGGAGTACAGGGAGATCCTGGGGAAGGGGGGCACAGGGAGATCTCGTGGATGCTGGGGCACAGGAAGATCTCGTGGATGCTGGGGCACAGAGAGATCCCGGGGAAGTGGGGGCACAGGGAGTTCCCAGGGAAGCAGGGGGCATAGGGAGATCTTGGGAAAGGGGGTTCACAAGAAGATCCCGGGGTGCTGGGGCACAGGGAGATCCCGGGGGGGTTGCTGGGGCACAAGGAGATCCCGGGAATGGGGGAGCACAGGGAGATCCTGGGGAAGTGGGGGGCACAGGGAGATCCCGGGAGTTTGGTGGGACACAGGGAGATTCTGGAGGTGCTGAGGCGCAGGGAGATCCTGGGAATGGGGGACGTCACAGCGAGATCCCAGAGCTGGGGCAGTGGCAGAGCCCAGAGTGAGGGCCAAGGCATAGGGAGATCTCAGAGCGAGGTGGGATGGGGGGAACAGGAAGGTCCCAGGGTGGAGGGGTCAATCCCAGTGGTGAGTGCAGGAGAGAGTGAGGGTGGGGAGGTAGAGAGGTTGGAGGTGACCTGGGAAGAGGAGGGCATTTGTCAAAAGGGGGAGATGGGAGTCCCTGTACGTGGTGTGCGGGGGGCAGTGTCCTGGGGTGTGTCTGGTGGAGGGAGCTATCCTGGGTGAACAGTTTTGTCTCAGGGAGTTTGTGTCCTGGAGGGGTGGTGTGCAGTGGGAGGGAGCTGTCCCTCGGGAGGGGGGAACGGGGGTCAGGAGTTTGCTGGGTGGTGTCCTGGCTCATACTTGAGCTCTTGGGCAATTGCTGCGATCTGTTCCACGCGATCCTGGTGAGCTGCCAGATCACTCTCAAATGCCTCATGTTTCCTCATGAGAGCTCGGATCTCCATCAGAGTAGCAGATTCATAATCCTTCTTTGTCAATAACTCCTCCTTCCCTGAGAGAGAGAGAGAGGGACAGGGTCAGAGAGAAGGAGAGGGTCACAGAGAGAGAGGGACAGGGTCAGAGAGAAGGAGAGGGTCACAGAGAGAGAGGGACAGGGTCAGAGAGAAGGATAGGGTCACAGAGAGAGAGGGACAGGGTCAGAGAGAAGGAGAGGGTCACAGAGAGAGAGGGACAGGGTCAGAGAGAAGGATAGGGTCACAGAGAGAGAGGGACAGGGTCAGAGAGAAAGAGAGGGTCACAGAGAGAGAGGGACAGGGTCAGAGAGAAGGATAGGGTCACAGAGAGAGCGGGACAGGGTCAGAGAGGGAGAGGGACAGAGGGAGAGGGTCAGAGAGAGAAGAACAGGGTCGCAGAGAGAGAATGACAGGGTCACAGAGAGAGGGAGGTTTAAAGAGAGAGGAACAGGGTCACAGAGAGAGAGGGAGAGGGTCAGAGAAGGAGAGGGACAGAGGGAGAGGGTCAGAGAGAGAGGGACAGGGTCACAGAGAGAGAGGGAGAGGGTCGGAGAAGGAGAGGGACAGAGGGAGAGGGTCAGAGAGAGAGGAACAGGGTCACAGAGAGAGAGGGAGAGGGTCAGAGAAGGAGAGGGGCAGAGGGAGAGGGTCAGAGAGAGAGGGACAGGGCCGCAGAGAGAGAAGGACAGGGTCACAGAGAGAGGGAGGTTTAAAGAGAGAGGGACAGCGTCACAGAGAGGGAGAGGGTCAGAGAGAGAGGAACAGAGTCACAGAGAGAGAGGAGGTTCAGAGAGAGAGGGAGAGGGTCCAAGAGAGAGGGAGAGGGTCAGAGGGAGACGGACAGGGTCACAGAGAGAGAGGGAGAGAGGGACAGGGTCAGGGAGAGAGAGAGAGACAGACAGACAGGGTCATAGAGCTGTACAGCACAGAAACAGACCCTTCGGTCCAACCCGTCCATGCTGACCCAATATCCTAAATCAATCCTGTCCCATCTGCCAGCACTTAGCCCATATCCCACTAATTCCTTCCTATCCATGTCCCCATCCAGATGCCTTTTAAATGCTGTAACTGTTCCAGCCCCCACCACTTCCTCTGGCAGCTCATTCCATACACACACCACCCTCTGTGTGAAACAGTTACCCCTCAGGTCCCTTTTACATCCTCCCCCTCTCACCTTAAACCTGTGCCCCTCTAGTCTCGGACTCCCCCCACCCTGGGGGGAAAAGACCTGTGTATTCACCCTCTCCATGCCCCTCATGATTTTATAAACCTCTATAAGGTCCCCCCTCAGCCCCCGACGCTCCAGGGAAAATAGCCCCAGACCGTTCAGCCCCTCCCTGTAGCTCAAACCCTCCAACATCCCTGTAAATCTTTTCTGAACCCTTTCCAGTTTGACAACATCCTTCCTACAGCAGGGAGACCAGGATTGAACACAGTTTTCCAAAAGTGGCCCTAACAGGTGTCCTGTACAGCCCCAACATGACCCTCCCAACTCCCTATACCCAACGCACTGACCAATAAGGGGAAGCATCCCAAACACCTTCCCCCCCCGCCCTGTCTACCTGCAACTCCACTTTCAGGGAGCTATGCACCTGCTCCCCGAGGTTTCTCTGTTCAGTAACACTCCCCAGGGCCTTACCATTAAGTGTATAAGTCCTGCCCTGATGTGCCTTTCCAAAACGCAGCACCTCACATTTATCTGAATTAAACTCCATCTGCCCCTCCTCGGCCCATCTGATCGAGGTTCTGTTGTACTCCAGGGTATGCGCCCTCACTGTTGAGACAGAGGTCACTGTGTGGGGAGTCAGGGGTCAGTGTGTGGGGAGTCAGGGGTCACCTACCTGCTGTCCACCCTTCATGAAGGGCACACTTCTGTTTGAACTTCTCCGCTAAGTGATCCAGTCTCTCCAGCCGTCGGATCTCCGTCAGGAGCCATTCCTCGTAACCTTTCTCCACTTGTTCCAAACCTTTCCAAGCATTCGCAATGTCCTGGTGGGAAAGGGGAAGGAGATGGGTGGGGGGGAGTGCTGGGTGTGAACAAGGTACGGATCATCCAGGGCCCCCGAGATATTGCGCTCGCCACTGCTGTCATCCTGGAGAGGGATCAGCACAACCTGGGGCAACGTGCGTCCTATCGTCACCTACCCCCCTCCCACCCCATGCACTGGGGTCGGGGGGGGGAAGGCGAGAACAAATACAGGGAGATTGGTGAGGAGAAGGGGTTAGTCCGACACAACGCCAAAAAATCCATCAACAGATCGAATCGGGAAAAGATGGGACCGCAGAGCGTTACTTAACGGGGAGAGAGAGAGCTGGCAGAACGCTGAGGCGCAGAGGGATCTGGGCGACCGAGAACACGAAATGGCATCAAGTTAATACGCAGACGCAGTGAGTAATTGAGAACGGAAGCTGGGTTGTTTGGAATCTAAACGTGGTGAGGGGTTTTACTGCCAACTCGCCAGGCCATGGGTGAGGCCAGGCCTGAAGTGGTTTTGTGCGGTGTACCCATCTCCTCATTCACAGAGGGACACTCTCCCGCTGCAGGCACCTCGAGGAGCAGGGGCGGGGGAGAGGTTCTCTCGGCTGGTTCCTGGGAACAAGGAAAGGTGGGAACGGGAATAGACAGGGTGACCTTCCTGTGATGGGTACAGTCCTAATGGAGTAGGGTGGGGAGGATATTTCTCCCTCAAGGGGGGATCTCGAGTGAGGGAGGGGAACATACTGTAAGAGTGAGGGTCTCCCATTGTAGACGGAGATGAGGGGGAATTTCTTCTCCCTGGGAAGGGGGGAGAACCTGTGGCAGTCCCTCCCCCAGAGAACGAGGTGGGAGGTCACTAGAGATAGTCAGGGTGGACTTGAGATGTTTGTGATCAATGAGGAGGGGGCTGAGGGCTATTGGAGGGGATTGGGGGAGACAGGAAAGTGGGTTTCAGGTCACTATCAGATCAGGCGTGGTCATATCAAACATAGGAAAGCCTGGAGTGTCCGAATGGCCTCCTCTTGCCCCTATGACATGCCAAAAGTGAGGGGACCAAAACTCAACAAATCCCAACCCCCACCCCCAAACCCCAACACACCCCATGAGGCCCGGCTGCAGCCCTGATGTCAATGAGGGAAGCTCACCTCCGCCATCTTGAGAATCCCTCCGTGTGGGAAACACAGTGGTCAAAGCAGCCATTTTGAGAAGGTCACATTGATGGTGGACAGTGAATAGGGCATTTGGTTGGAGTCTTTGGGATGGGAGTCCAAAGCGGCTTGGGGGGGGGGGTTAATTACCAGACGCCTCGCATCTCGCCAGACACACACACACACCCTCCCTCTTCAACCACCCCCACCCTGGCGGCCATACTTACAGACACCATCTTGCCCTCGGAGGGCATGAAGGCAGGCCTGTTACTGAGCCGCAGTTTGGTCTGCAGCGTGTTGAAGTTAATCTCCAGCTGGCATTTCTCCTGCACCCGAGGTGGTTTGTGAACCCTCCGGTAATCCCGGAAATCCTCCAATTTCTGCTGCATCGCCCTCATCGTCTTCTCCGGGATCCGGTTCTCCAGCCAAGGGATCGTGCGACGGATCCATTCCAGCAGCTGCACAGGGAGAGAGAGGTATGAGAGGGAGGCATCTGAGAGGGACGGACTGCCTTCCGCCTGTCCAACAGAATTAATGAGCGGGCCGAATGGCCTCCTCCTGTTCATGTGTGACAGGCTCGAAGAGAGGCTGGAATGGCCTCCTCCTGCAGGACAGGTTGTAGGAGGTGGCTGAATGGCCTCCCCTTGTTCTTGTGTAACAGGCTGGAAGAGGGGCCGGAATGGCCTCCTCCTATGGGAAAGGTTCAAGGACGGGGCTGAATAGCCTCCCTGTGTTCTTATGGGACAGGCTGGAGGAGAATGGACTTTGGGTTTTGAGTTTGGATTTCTAGGGAGTTACAGGGACCGCATTCCTCCCTCGAGGAAACCTCCCTCCCTCCCTTCCCCGAGGAAACCTCCCTCCCTCCCTCCCTCGAGGAAACCTCCCTCCCTCCATTGAGGAAATCTTCCCTTCATTGACGAAACCTCTCTCCCTCAGTCGAGGAAACCTCTCAGCCTTGAGGAAACCTCCCTCCCTCCCTCCATCGAGGAAACCTCCCTCCCTCCCTCCCTCGAGGAAACCTCCCTCCCTCCATTGAGGAAATCTTCCCTTCATTGACGAAACCTCTCTCCCTCAGTCGAGGAAACCTCCCAGCCGTGAGGAAACCTCCCTCCCTCCCTCCATCGAGGAAACCTCCCTCCCTCCCTCCCTCGAGGAAACCTCCCTCCCTCCCTTCCCTGAGGAAACCTCTCTCCCTCAGTCGAGGAAACCTCCCAGCCTTGAGGAAACCTCCCTCCCTCCCTCCATCGAGGAAACCTCCCTCCCTCCCTCCCTCGAGGAAACCTCCCTCCCTCCCTTCCCCGAGGAAACCTCTCTCCCTCAGTCGAGGAAACCTCCCAGCCTTGAGGAAACCTCCCTCCCTCCCTTCCCCGAGGAAACCTCCCTCCCTCCCTTCCCCGAGGAAACCTCCCTCCCTCCGTCCCTCGAGGAAACCTCCCTCCCTCGAGGGTACCTACCTCACTGGCTAGCTTCTCATACTCCTCCATGAGTTTCTCATTCTCCTGGTTGACTGCGAGCACTTTGCAGATTCGATTGGCCGCAGTCTCGGCCTAGACAGAGAGAACAAACACAGAGCATGGATTATCGACTATGGAATGCTTCGTTTCGCCTTACCATGCAACACAGACCCCAAGGCCAACCCCTCGCCTCACACCTCCCCACGCGTGCAGGTGACCCACGCCATGATGAAAGACGTCAGGTTACCAGGAATCTCCCGGACAGAAAAGGGATGGAATTTTCCAGACGCTGTTCCCATGTTGGATTCAAGGCGTGGTCACTGTCGGAGGGTCAGTGCTGAGGGAGCAGGCACTGTTGGAGGGTCAGCGCTGAGGGAGCGGGAGCTGTCGGAGGGTCAGTGCTGAGGGAGCGGGCACTGTCGGAGGGTCAGTGCTGAGGGACCAGGTACTGTCGGAGGGTCAGTGCTGAGGGAGCGGGAACTGTGGGAGGGTCAGTGCTGAGGGAGGGGGCACTGTCGGAGGGTCAGTGCTGAGGGAGGGGGCACTGTCGGAGGGTCAGTGCTGAGGGAGTGGGCACTGTCAGAGAGTCAGTGCTGAGGGAGCAGGCACAGTCAGAGAGTCAGTGCTGAGGGAGCGGGCAATGTCGGAGGGTCAGTGCTGAGGGAGCGGGCACTGTCGGAGGGTCAGTGCTGGGGGAGCGAGCACTGTCGGAGGGTCAGTGCTGAGGGAGTGGTCACTGTCGGAGGGTCAGTGCTGAGGGAGCGAGCACTGTCGGAGGGTCAGTGCTGAGGGAGCGGGCACTGTCAGAGGGTCAGTGCTGAGTGAGTGGGCACTGTCGGAGGGTCAGTGCTGAGGGAGCGGGCACTGTCGGATGGTCAGTGCTGAGGGAGCGGGCACTGTCGGAGGGTCAGTGCTGAGGGAGCAAGCACTGCCGGAGGGTCAGTGCTGAGGGAGTGGGCACTGTCGCAGGGTCAGTACTGAGGGAGGGGGCACTGAGACCTGGTGAGATGTGTAAGTCCCGCGCCCCCTCAGGTGAGATGAATGAAGAAATGCTGATATATCTTGTTGGACGCTGTACCTGCTCAGCTCCAGCGAAGGCGTGATAGAAGCATGAAACATAGGTCATAATGGCTTTTTCATCGGGTTTTGGTGTGTTCACAATATCTGAGGGGAACAGGGGGAGAGAGGGCAGAGACATTGATTGTGTGTTGAACTGTGTGATCAAGCTGCTCCCCAACCCTCCCATTCCCTGACAGCATCCCCATCGAATTCCCAGCGACCATGGGGCAGAGGGATCTGGGTGTCCTGGGTTGGTCTCCAGGCACAGTGAGTGATCGGGAAGGGAGATCCAGGTTGGGCAGTCATTGCTGGGGGTCGGGGGATGCTGGTGCAGGATAAACCCGGAGGGGTTGGGGGGCCAGGCCATTCGTGTGTTCGTGGCTGAAGTGGCTTTGCGTGGCGTTCCCATCTCCTCACTCGCAGAGGCCCAGACTCGCGTTGGAGGCAACTCAGAGGGGATATTCTCTTGGTTTCTTCCTGGGAATTGAGACTAGGACCCGAGGGCACAGCCTCAGAGTAAAGGGAAGACCTTTTAGAACGGAGAGAAGGAGAAACTTCTTCAGCCAGGAAGCAGTGAATCTCTGGAACTGGAACTCACTGCCACGGAAGGCCGTGGGGGCCAGGTCATTGAGAACACTTAAGACTGAGGTAGATAGGTTCTTGATTATCAAGGGTTATGGGGAGAAAGCAGAAGAATGGGGCTGACGAACTTATCAGTCATGATTGGATGGTGGAGCAGACCCGATGGGCTGAATGGCCTAATTTCTGTTCCTATCTCTTGTGGTCCTATGAGGAAAGGTGGGACCGGACAAAGTCTCCAGGAAGAGACAGGGTTGACCTTCCTGAGATGGGTGAGGTCCACATTCGTGTTGGGTGTGGGTAGAGGCACAGGGGGAGAGTATGTTTACTCCCCCGCCCCACGGAAGATCTGGGCGGGTGGGGGTGACGCACTCTCAGGATGAGGGCCCTCCCATTGTAGACAGAGATGGGGAGAGAATGTCTTCTCTCTGAGCTGAGGGGTGGCCTCTCTCTCTCCAGGGAAAAGGCAGAAAAATCGGGGGGTCACTATCCCCCTCTCCATCCCATTCCCCTTTTCTCTATCTCCTCCCCACTTTCTCTATCCCCTGTCAAGGCCAATTTGAGAGGTCTCTGATTGATGACTGTTGGCAAGGGAGATGGAGGGGGGTGAAAGTGGGGTTCAGCAGACCAGCCACGATCTGAGACGATAGGGGTTCTCAGACTGAGGGGCTGAGTGGCCACATGTTGCTCCTGATTAAGATGTTTGTACAACCCACTGCTAAGGTAGACAGAGAAAGAGAAGTGGTGAGAAGGAGAGATGGAGGGTTCAGAAGACAGACACAGAGAAGGAGGGAGGTGTGGCTGGGGGCAGTGGCAGATATAGGGAGAGTGAGGGAGATGGAGGTAGGGAGGGAAGGATACAGGGAGAGAGAGAAGGAAGATGGAGAGATGGAGAAAGGGGGAGGGAGATGGAGAAAGGGAGAAGGAGATGGAGAGAGGGGGATAGAGAAAGGGGGGATGGAGAAAAGGGGAATGAGATGGAGAGAGGGAGAGGGAGATAGAGAAGGTGGGAAGGGGATGGAGGAAAGGGCAAGGAGATAGAGAAAGGGGGAGGGAGATGGAGAAAGGGGGAAGGAGTTGGAGAGGGGGGATGGAGAAAGGGGGAAGGGGATGGAGAGAGGGGGAGGGAGATAGAGAAAGGGGGAAGGAGATGGAAAGAGGAGAATAGAGAAAGGGGAGATGGAGAGAGGGGGATAGAGAAAGTGGGGAGGAGATGGAGAAAAGGGGAATGGGATGGAGAGGGGGATAGAGAAAGGAGGAAGGGGATGGAGAAAAGGGGAATGAGATGGAGAGAGGGAGAGGGAGATAGAGAAAGGGGGAGGGAGATGGAGAAAGGGGGAAGGAGTTGGAGAGGGGGGATGGAGAAAGGGGGAAGGGGATGGAGAGGGGGATAGAGAAAGGAGGAAGGGGATGGAGAAAAGGGGAATGAGATGGAGAGAAGGGGATAGAAAAGGCGGGAGGGTGAGATGGAAAGAGGCATCACCTTCAGCATCCAACATTTTGGGAATATCCAGGTATTTCTCAGCTACCTCAAAGGCCTGGTTTAGGTTCCCGATGGGATCATCCTGGGAGACAGAGACAGAGAGTGTGGGTGTGGAAGAGGATGATCAGACAGATGTGACTCCCTCCCCAGGCCTTACCAACACCTCAGCAGTACCACCCTGTGCACAGCTCGCCTGTAATGTGACTCCTCCCCCACCAACTCCACACACACTCCCGGGGGGAGGGGAATGTTTTGGGAGGTTTGTGCTGAATTTCAAGCCCACAGAACCCTTCTAGAATCTTCCAGAGGGTCAACACCAAACCAGGAATGGAAAGACTGACCTAGGCCACAAGGAGGCCATTCAGTCCTGTTGAGCTGGATCAGACCCATCAAACTGCTAATCAAACAAGAATCTCTCTACCTCTCTGTCCATCTCTGTATCCATTGATCCTCCCTTCCACTGATCTCTCTATCCAACGATTTACCCATCCACCAATCTCCCTATCCTTCAATCTATTTATCCTCACCATCTTTCTATCCTTCTATCTCTATCCATCAACCTCACTATCCTTCCATATCTCTATCCTTTCATTTCTATCCACTGAATCTCTTATCTCCCATCTCTATTCAGACATCTCTATCTTTCTATTTTTCTAACCTTCCATCTCATTCCATTGTTCTCTCTATTCTTCAATCTCTCTATCCACTGATCTCTTTATCTATCCTTCATTTCTCTATCCACTGATCTCTTTATCTATCCTTCGTCTCTCTATCCAGTGATCTTTCTATCTATCCTTCATCTCTCCATCCACTGACCTCTCCATCCTCCCCCATCCAATGATCCCACTTTCAATCCTTCATCTCTCTATCCACTGATTTCTCTATCTATTCTTAATCTCTCTATCCACTGATCTCTGTGCCCTACTCCCTCTCTACACCTCTCCCTCTCTATCCTCCCCCCTCTCTACCCTTCCTGCTCTCTATCCTCCCCCCCCACCCATACCCCTCTCTATCCCTATCCCGCCCCCCCTCAACCCTTACCCAACTCTACCCCTCCCCCTTCTATCCTTCCACCCTACCCATCACCCTCTCTACCCATGCCCCTCTCTATCCTCCCCCCTCTACCCCTACCCCTCTCTATCCTCCCCCACCCCTCCCCTTCTTTATCCTTACCCCTACCCCTCTCTGTCCCTACCCCTCCCCCTCTCTACCCAGACCCCTCTCTACCCCTCACCCTCTCTATCCTTCCCCTCTCTACCCATACCCCCCTCTACCCATACTCATCTCTACCCCACCCCCTCCATATCCTTCCCCACTCTATCCCTACCCCTCTCTGTCCCTACCCCTCCCCCTCTCTACCCAGACCCTCCTCTACCCCACCCCCTCCATATCCTTCCCCACTCTATCCCTACCCTTCTCTATCCCTACCCCTCACCCTCTCTACTCCTCACCCTGTTGACCCCTCCCTCCACCATTGATGAGTTTAGGCATTGGGCCTCAGGTTACTTGAGTGAAGCAGACAGAGAAGGAGAGGGTTTACAGAAATGGAGGACCTTTCGAAGCTTGGAGTAGTCGATGAGGTCAGGCCTGTGTCTGTGGATGAGAGCGCACAGCGCGAGGCCATCCTTCCAGCTTCAGAGAGAGAGAGAGACCGAGAGAGGGCACAAGAGAGAGAGAAAGACAGAACAAAAGCAGATTAATCACAGGAAAATAGAAAGCAGGAGCAGGAAGTTTACAAAGCGATGCCCCTCATGAGGAATTTCCTGAATGCACTGACCAGCCCTCATCCCGTCACCCTCACCCTCACCTCATCTCCCTCACAGTCACCCCATCACCCTCACTGCCACCCCATCACCCTCACCCCATCTCCCTCACCCCATCACCCTCACCCCATCTCCCTCACCCTCACTCCATCTCCCTCACCTTCACCCCTTTCCCCTCACCCCATCTTCCTCACCCCACCTCCCTCACCACATCTCCCTCACCCTCACCACGTCTCCTTCACCCTCACACTCACCTCATCTCCCTCACCCTCACCCCATCTCCCTCACCCTCACCCCATCTCCCTCACCCTCACCTCATCTCCCTCATCCTCACCCCATCTCCCTCACCCTCACCCCATCTCCCTCATTCTCTCCACATCTCCCTTATCCTCACCCCTTCACCCTCACCCCATCTCCATCTCCCCGTCTCCCTCATCCTCTCCACATCTCTTTCCCACCCTCTCCCCAAGTCCCTCACTCCCATTCTCTCCCTCATTCCCACCATCACCCTTACTCCCATCCACTCCCTCATTCCCACCATCTCCCCAAGTCCCTCACTCCTATCCACTCCCTCATTCCCACCATCTCCCCAAGTTCCTCACTCCCATTCGCTTCCTCATTCCCACCATCTCCCTTACTCTCATCCACTCCCTCATTCCTACCCTCTCCCTTACTCTCATCCACTCCCTCATTCCCACCCTCTCCCTGTCTCATTCACATCCTGGGGATGTCTCTCTCATGAATTGCCTCTGGTGAGGATTCTGGGATGTGGGCTGGAAGTTTGGGAATGGGGTGCTTTTGGTGTGGGAAGGGGTGGTGGGGATGGAAGATGGGGGATGATGATGTGGGAAAGGGCAGTGGGGATGAGGCAGTGGGGTTGTTTGGTGTGAAAAGTGGGATGGGGATGGAGAATGGGGTGTTTGGTGTGGAAAAGGGGGTGGGATGGGGGATGGTGTGTGATGGTGTGGGAAGGTGGTGTGGGATTTGGGGGATGGTGTGGGAAGGTGGGGTGGGATTTGGGGGATGGTGGGTGATGGTGTGGGAATGGGGTGTGGGGTTGGGGGATGGGGCCTGTATTTTTGTGTTGAAAAGTCATTGGGGAATGGAGGGATGGGGGTGTTTGGTGTGGGTGTGGGGATGGGGGTGTTTGCTGTGGAAAGGGGCGGTGTGGGAAGGGGCAGTGGGGATGGGGGGTGTTTGGGCTGGTAAGGGGGTTGAGGAATGGAAGTTGGGGGATGATGGTGTGGGAAGGGGCATTGGAGAATGGGGGCATGGGGGGTAATGGTGTGGGAAGGGGCGCTGGGGAATGGGGGAATGGGGTGTGATGGTGTGGGAAGGGGCGGTGGGGAATGGGGGAATGGGGTGTGATAGTGTGGGAAGGGGCGGTGGGGAATGGGGGAGTGGGGAGTGATGTTCTGGGAAGGGGCGGTGGGGAATGGGTGGTGTTTGGTGTGGGAAGGAGCGGTGGGGAATGAGGGGTGTGTTTGGTGTGAAATGGGGCGGTGGGGAATGGGTGGTGTTTGGTGTGGGAAGGGGCGCTGGGGAATGGGGGGTGTTTGGTGTGGGAAGGGGCGGTGGGGAAAGGGGGGCTGTTTGGTGTGAAATGGGGCGGTGGGGAATGGGGGGCTGTTTGGTGTGAAATGGGGCGGTGGAGAATGGGGGGTGTTTGATGTGGGAAGGGGCAGTGGGGAATTGGTGTGTTTGGTGTGAGAAGGGGCGGTGGGGAAAGGGGGTGTGTTTGGTGTGAAATGGGGTGGTGGGGAATGGGACTGATGGTGTGGGAAGGAGTGGTGGGGATGGGGAATGGGAATGATGGTGTGGGAAGGAGTGGTGAGGTTAGGGAATAGGGGAGTGATGGTGTGGGATGGGGCGGTGGGGCTGGGGAATGGGAGTGATGGTGTGGGAAGGGGTGGTGGGGAATTGGGGAATGGGAGTGATGGTGTGGGAAGGGGCGGTGGGGATGGGAAATGGGAGTGATGGTGTGGGAAGGGGCGGTGGGGATGGGGAATGGGAGTGATGGTGTGGGAATGGGCGGTGGGGATGGAGAATGGGGGAGTGATGGTGTGGGAAGGGGCGGTGGGGATGGGGAATGGGAGTGATGGTGTGGGAAGGGGGTAGGGTGGGGATGGGGAATGGGAGTGATGGTGTGGGAAGGGGGTAGGGTGGGGATGGGGAATGGGAGTGATGGTGTGGGAAGGGGGTAAGGTGGGGATGGGGAATGGGAGTGATGGTGTGGGAAGGGGGTAGGGTGGGGATGGGGAATGGGAGTGATGGTGTGGGAAGGGGGTAGGGTGGGGATGGGGAATGGGAGTGATGGTGTGGGAAGGGGCGGTGGGGCTGGGGAATGGGAGTGATGGTGTGGGAATGGGCGGTGGGGATGGAGAATGGGGGAGTGATGGTGTGGGAAGGGGGTAGGGTGGGGATGGGGAATGGGAGTGATGGTGTGGGAAGGGGGTAGGGTGGGAATGGGGAATGGGAGTGATGGTGTGGGAAGGGGGTAGGGTGGGGATGGGGAATGGGAGTGATGGTGTGGGAAGGGGGTAGGGTGGGGATGGGGAATGGGAGTGATGGTGTGGGAAGGGACAGTGGGGATGGGAATGGGAGTGATGGTGTGGGAAGGGGTGGTGGGGCTGGGGAATGGGAGTGATGGTGTGGGAAGGGGCGGTGGGGATGGGAATGGGAGTGATGGTGTGGGAAGGGGCGGTGGGGATGGGAATGGGAGTGATGGTGTGGGAAGGGGCGGTGGGGATGGCGAATGGGGGAGTGATGGTGTGGGAAGGGGGTAGGGTGGGGGTTATGTCTCCCCCACTTGCCCTGTACCTGATGTGGAAATTCTGTACGTTCACATTCCGATAGGGAGCTGTCTTGCGCTGGCACCAAAGCAGTAGACCCTCCTTGGCCGAGGTTTCTGAAAGATAGGTCGAAGTGCATGGGTTACCGTGGCAATTGCAGCAAAGTGCCTGCCCGTGTAGGCCTCAGTTAATTCCCTCAGGCTTCCATAGACACCATGAGCTTCGCCCAACTGCTTTACCCCATCTTCCAACCCCATACCAACTTAAAGGCTTCTCTCTCCGATCTCTGAGTTGGTCAATTCTCTCCTGAAATTCAATTCTGAGTTTTCCATTCCGCAACATTTCTTTATTGATATCTTATCGCTGACTGGAAACAGCCATCTCGTGTTATATCTGAGACCTCCCTGTATCTATGTCTCACCTAGTAGTCACTCAGCCTCGTACTGACACCTGACCTACCGTCGGAAGTGATTATCACTTGTGGATCCCATGTATGGGCACCTTGTTACCAGGAGAACCCTCCATATTATTCACTGTGTGAGACAGTAGCTTCAAATCCCAGCCCAGGACATCAGACCATACCATCGGCACCACATTCCTTCCACTGAGGGTACATCAGTTCAGGGAGAGGCGACACACACTCACCAATGGCAGGACCTCAGGAATTAATCAAAACAACCTGGACCACCACCCCAACTAGTAACCCTAACCCTAACCCTAACCCAACTAGTAACCCTAACCCTAACCCTAACCCAACTAGTAACCCTAACCCTAACCACCCCAACTAGTAACCCTAACCCTAACCCTAACCCTAACCCTAACCCTAACCCTAACCCTAACCCAGCTAGTAACCCTAACCCTAACCCTAACCCAACTAGTAACCCTAACCCTAACCCTAACCACCCCAACTAGTAACCCTAACCCTAACCCTAACCCTAACCCTAACCCTAACCCTAACCCTAACCCAGCTAGTAACCCTAACCCTAACCCTAACCCAACTAGTAACCCTAACCCTAACCACCCCAACTAGTAACCCTAACCCTAACCCTAACCCTAACCCTAACCCTAACCCTAACCCAGCTAGTAACCCTAACCCTAACCCTAACCCTAACCCAACTAGTAACCCTAACCCTAACCCTAACCACCCCAACTAGTAACCCTAACCCTAACCCAACTAGTAACCCTAACCCTAACCCTAACCACCCCAACTAGTAACCCTAACCCTAACCCTATCGCAGGTAACCCTAACCCAAACCCAACTAGTAACCCTAACCCTAACCCGAACCCAACTAGTAACCCTAACCCTAACCCTAACCCTAACCCAACTAGTAACCCTAACCCTAACCCTAACCCTAACCCTAATCAAAACAACGTGGACCACCACCCCAACTAGTAACCCTAACCCAAACTAGTAAACCTAACCCTAACCCTAACCCTAACCCAAACTAGTAAACCTAACCCTAACCCTAACCCTAACCCTAACCCTAACCCAAACTAGTAAACCTAACCCTAACCCTAACCCTATCACTAGTAACCCTAACCCTAACACTAACCCTAACCCGAACCCAACTAGTAACCCTAACCCAACTAGTAACCCTAACACTAACCCTAGCCCAAACTCTCACCCAATCCCTCACCCTAATCCTGACCCTAACCCTAACCCTAACCCTAACCCTAATACTAACACTAACCCTAACTCTAAACCAAACCCTCACCCTAACCCTATCCCAAACTCTCACCCAATCCCGCACCCTAACACTAACCCTAACCCAAACCCAAACTCTAAGCCAATCCCTCACGCTAAACCTAACCCTATCCCAAACTCTCACCCAACCCCTCACCCTAACTCTGACCCTAACCCTAACCTGAACCCTAACCCTAACCCTATCCCTAACCCTAACCCTAACCCTATCACCCAATCTCTCACCCTAACTCTAACCCTAACTCTGACCCTAACCCTAACCCGAACCCTAACCCTAACCCTAACACTAACCCTAACCCAGTCCCTCACGCTAACCCTAACCCTATCCCAAACTCTCACCCAATCCCTCACCCTAACTCTAACATTAACTCTGACCCTAACCCTAACCCGATCCCTCACCCTAACCCGAACCCTAAGCCTTACCCTAACCCTAACCCTAACACTAACCCTAACCCAAACTCTAAACCAATCCCTCACCCTAACCCAAACTCTAAACCAATTCCTAAGCCTAACCCAAACTCTAACCGGATCCCTCACCCTAACCCTAACCCAAGCTCTAACCCGATCCCTCACCCTAACCCCAACCCTAACTCTAACCCTAACCCTAACTAGTAACCCTAACCCTATCACTAGTAACCCTAACCCTAACCCTAACTCTAACCCTAACCCTATCGCAGGTAACCCTACCCCTAACCCATCACACTCACCAATGGCAGGACCTCAGGAATTAATCAAAACAACCTGGACCACCACCCCAACTAGTAACCCTAACCCTAACCCTAACCCAACTAGTAACCCTAACCCTAACCCTAACCACCCCAACTAGTAACCCTAACCCTAACCCTAACCCTAACCACCCCAACTAGTAACCCTAACCCTAACCCAACTAGTAACCCTAACCCTAACCCTAACCCAACTAGTAACCCTAACCCTATCGCAGGTAATCCTAACCCTAACCCTAACCCAACTAGTAACCCTAACCCTAACCCTAACCCTAACCAATGGCAGGAACTCAGGAATTAATCAAAACAACCTGGACCACCACCCCAACTAGTAACCCTAACCCTAACCCTAACCCAACTAGTAACCCTAACCCTAACCACCCCAACTAGTAACCCTAACCCTAACCCTAACCCAACTAGTAACCCTAACCCTAACCCTAACCCAAACCCAACTAGTAACCCTAACCCTAACCCTAACCCTATCGCAGGTAACCCTAACCCTAACCCTAACCCTATCAGTTCAGGGAGAGGGGACACACACTCACCAATGGCAGGACCTCAGGAATTAATCAAAACAACCTGGACCAACACACCAACTAGTAACCCTAACCCTAACCCAACTAGTAACCCTAACCCTAACCCTAACCCAACTAGTAACCCTAACCCTAACCCTAACCACCCCAACTAGTAACCCTAACCCTAACCCTAACCCAACTAGTAACCCTAACCCTAACCCTAACTAGTAAACCTAACCCTAACCCTATCACTAGTAACCCTAACACTAACCCTAACCCGAACCCAACTAGTAACCCTAACCCTAACCCTAGCCCAAACTCTCACCCAATCCCTCACCCTAACCTGAACCCTAACCCTAACCCTGACCCTAACCCTAACCCTAACCCTAACCTGAACCCTAACCCTAACCCTAACACGAACCCTAACCCTAACTCTAAACCAAACCCTCACCCTAACCCTATCCCAAACTCTCACCCAATCCCTCACCCTAACCCTGACCCTAACCCTAACCCTAACCCTAACCCTAACCCTAACCCTAACCCTAACCCTAACCCTAACCCAGCTAGTAACCCTAACCCTAACCCTAACCACCCCAACTAGTAACCCTAACCCTAACCCTAACCCTAACCACCCCAACTAGTAACCCTAACCCTAACCCAACTAGTAACCCTAACCCTAACCCTAACCCAACTAGTAACCCTAACCCTATCGCAGGTAATCCTAACCCTAACCCTAACCCAACTAGTAATCCTAACCCTAACCCTAACCCTAACCCTAACCCTAACCCTAACCCTAACCCAACTAGTAACCCTAACCCTAACCCTAACCCTATCGCAGGTAACCCTAACCCTAACCCTAACCCAACTAGTAACCCTAACCCTAACCCTAACCCTATCAGTTCAGGGAGAGGGGACACACACTCACCAATGGCAGGACCTCAGGAATTAATCAAAACAACCTGGACCAACACACCAACTAGTAACCCTAACCCTAACCCAACTAGTAACCCTAACCCTAACCACCCCAACTAGTAACCCTAACCCTAACCCTAACCCAACTAGTAACCCTAACCCTAACCCTAACTAGTAAACCTAACCCTAACCCTATCACTAGTAACCCTAACACTAACCCTAACCCGAACCCAACTAGTAACCCTAACCCTAACCCTAGCCCAAACTCTCACCCAATCCCTCACCCTAACCCTGACCCTAACCCTAACCCTAACCCTAACCTGAACCCTAACCCTAACCCTGACCCTAACCCTAACCCTAACCCTAACCTGAACCCTAACCCTAACCCTAACACGAACCCTAACCCTAACTCTAAACCAAACCCTCACCCTAACCCTATCCCAAACTCTCACCCAATCCCTCACCCTAACCCTGACCCTAACCCTAACCCTAACACTAACCCTAACCCTAACCCTAACCCTAACCCTATCCCAAACTCTCACCCAATCCCTCACCCTAACTCTAACCCTAACTCTGACCCTAACCCTAACCCTAACACTAACCCTAACTCTAAATCAATCCCTCACCCTAACACTAACCCTATCCCAAACTCTCACCCAATCCCTCACCCTAACTCTAACCCTAACTCTGACCCTAACCCTAACCTGAACCCTAACCCTAACTCTAAATCAATCCCTCACCCTAACACTAACCCTATCCCAAACTCTCACCCAATCTCTCACCCTAACTCTAACCCTAACCCTGACCCTAACCCTAATCCGAACCCTAACCCTAACCCTAACCCAATCCCTCAGGCTAACCCTAACCCTATCCCAAACTCTCACCCAATCCCTCACCCTAACTCTAACCTTAACTCTGACCCTAACCCTAACCCGATCCCTCACCCTAACCCGAACCCTAAGCCTTACCCTAACCCTAACCCTAACACTAACCCTAACCCAAACTCTAAACCAATCCCTCACCCTAACCCTAACCCAAACTCTAAACCAATTCCTAAGCCTAACCCAAACTCTAACCCGATCCCTCACCCTAACCCTAACCCAAGCTGTAACCCGATCCCACACCCTAACCCGAACCCTAACCCTAACCCTAACTAGTAACCCTAACCCTAACCCTAACCCTATCACTAGTAACCCTAACCCTAACCCGAACCCAACTAGTAACCCTAACCCTAACCCTAACCCTAACCCAACTAGTAACCCTAACCCTAACTCTAACCCAATTAGTAACCCTAACCCTAGCCCAAACTCTCACCCAATCCCTCACCCTAACCCTAACCCTAACCCTTACCCTAACCCTAACCTGAACCCTAACCCTAACCCTAACACTAACCCTAACCCTAACTCTAAACCAATCCCTCACCCTAACCCTATCCCAAACTGTCACTCAATCCCTCACCCTAACTCTGACCCTAACCCTAACCTGAACCCTAACCCTAACCCTAACTCTAAACCAATCCCTAACCCTAACACTAACCCTATCCCAAACTCTCACCCAATCTCTCACCCTAACTCTAACCATAACTCTGACCCTAACCCTAACCTGAACCCTAACCCTAACCCTAACCCTAACACTAACCCTAACCCTAACTCTAAACCAATCCCTCACCCTAACCCTATCCCAAACTCTCACCCAATCCCTCACCCTAACTCTAACCCTAACTCTGACCCTAACCCTAACCTGAACCCTAACCCTAACCCTAACTCTAAACCAATCCCTAACCCTAACACTAACCCTATCCCAAACTCTCACCCAATCTCTCACCCTAACTCTGACCCTAACCCTAACCTGAACCCTAACCCTAACCCTAACCCTAACACTAACCCTAACCCTAACTCTAAACCAATCCCTCACCCTAACCCTATCCCAAACTCTCACCCAATCCCTCACCCTAACTCTAACCCTAACTCTGACACTAACCCTAACCTAAACCCTAACCCTAACTCTAAACCAATCCCTCACCCTAACCCTAACCCTATCCCAAACTCTCACCCAATCCCTCACCCTAACTCTGACCCTAACCCTAACCCTAACCCTAACCCTAACCCTAACACTAACCCTAACCCAAACTCTAACCCAATCCCTCACCCTAACTCTAACCTTAACTCTGACCCTAACCCTAACCCTAACCCGATCCCTCACCCTAACCTGAACCCTAACCCTAACCCTAACCCTAACCCTATCCCACACTCTCACCCAATCCCTCACCCTAACTCTAACCTTAACTCTGACCCTAACCCTAACCCTAACCCGATCCCTCACCCTAACCCGAACCCTAAGCTTAACCCTAACCCTAACCCTAACACTAACCCTAACCCAAACTCTAAACCAATCCCTCACCCTAACCCTAACCCAAACTCTAAACCAATTCCTAAGCCTAACCCAAGCTCTAACCCAATCCCTCACCCTAACCCTAACCCTGACCCAAACTCTAAACTAATCCCTCACCCAAACCCTAACCCAATCCCTAACCCTAGCCCAAACTCTAAACCAATCCCTAACCCTAACCCAAACTCTAACCCAATCCCTCACGCTAACCCTAACCCTATCCCAAACTCTCACCCAATCACTCACCCTAACCCTAACCTTAACTCTAACCCTAACCCTAATCCTATCCCAAACCCTAACCCTATCCAAAACTCTAACCCTAACCCTAACCATCAACTCTTCCCTAACCCTAACCCTAACCCTGACCCTAACCTTAACCCTAACCCTAAACCTAACCCTAACCCTAACCCTAACCTTGACCCTAACCCTACCCCAAATCCTAACCTCCAACCCTTCCCTGATCCTCACCCTAACCCTAATTCCTAGCTCTGACCCCTCTCAAACCCTGACCCTAAACCTAAATGCCCTCCCCCAGGATATTACCCAATCAGTGTTGCCGTTGATCATCTCCAAGTTTTGATCTTGAATTTCATCCAATCACTGCCCTCAAGTTTATCTGGCCTCCCCACCCATCCCCTCAGCAAGTCTGACCAATCACTGCTCACCATTCTAGCCCAATCACAGAATGGCCATTGCCCTCACCTTCCACTGAAATGTCCTGGATGGCAAAACGAAGGATGATGGTCCAGATCATCCCGAGTGTCATCTTCAAATTCCCGTCCACAATTTCTGCAAAGGAAGAGGCAACGTTACCAACAGGTGGGAGGACCTCAGGGAGAAGGGGTAATGGTGGTGGGGGAGTGCAGCGGTTCAGTGGAGCAATGGGGTGGTGCAGAAGGAGGAGTGAGTGAGTAAGGAGGGAGGGTCAGCGGGGATCAGGTGTGGCCAGGGGAAATCAGGGTGGAGGTGGTCAGAAGGAAGGGGCAGGTACAGCCGAGTGAAGCTCAATTGGCCTCAGTACCCAAGTCCAGAGGGGAAGGGGAGTCCTGGTTTGGGAAGGAATGGGGAATGAAACATTGGTGATGGCTCTGGCAGTGGAATAGCGGCTAGCATGCAGGGGAAGGACAACGGTGTGCATGAGGCCTGAGGGAGAGGGTACAGGCACCTACCTTCTGCCCCAATGGAGACCAGTTTGACCCCCTTGCTGGCGATGTAGTCCAGGGCTTTGTTGACGTTGGCGATCTTGTGGAAACGCATCTTGCCTTTGTCGGGTTTAGGGAGCCGCTCACCTGCAAACACAAAGAACATCCTCCCTGACCCCTCCTCATGGCCTGAGCGACCTCCCGTCACCTCCCCAGACCCAATTGGGAACTCCACCACCCACCCCTCCCCCTCCCCCGGACAGACAGCAACTTGGAACATTGAAACTGAGACAAAAAGGGGGCTGAATGGCCTCCTCCTGTTCCTGTGGGACAGGCTTGGCAAGGGGGCTGAATGGCCTCCTGTTCCTGTGGGACAGGCTTGGCAAGGGGGCTGAATGGCCTCCTGCTGTTCCTGTGGGACAGGCTCGGCGAGGGGGCAGAATGGCCTTCTCCTGTTCCTGTGGGACAGGCTCGGTGAGGGGGCAGAATGGCCTTCTCCTGTTCCTGTGGGACAGGCTCGGCGAGGGGGCAGAATGGCTTCCTCTTCCTGTGGGACAGGCTCGGCGAGGGGGCAGAATGGCTTCCTGTTCCTGTGGGACAGGCTTGGCGAGGGGGCCGAATGGCTTCCTGTTCCTGTGGGACAGGCTCGGCGAGGGGGCTGAATGGCTTCCTGTTCCTGTGGGACAGGCTTGGCGAGGGGGCCGAATGGCTTCCTGTTCCTGTGGGACAGGCTTGGCGAGGGGGCAGAATGGCTTCCTGTTCCTGTGGGACAGGCTTGGCGAGGGGGCCAAATGGCTTCCTGTTCCTGTGGGACAGGCTCAGCGAGGGGGCTGAATGGCTTCCTGTTCCTGTGGGACAGGCTCAGCGAGGGGGCTGAATGGCTTCCTGTTCCTGTGGGACAGGCTCAGCGAGGGGGCTGAATGGCTTCCTGTTCCTGTGGGACAGGCTCAGCGAGGGGGCTGAATGGCTTCCTGTTCCTGTGGGACAGGCTCGGCGAGGGGGCAGAATGGCTTCCTGTTCCTGTGGGACAGGCTTGGCGAGGGGGCCGAATGGCTTCCTGTTCCTGTGGGACAGGCTCGGCGAGGGGGCTGAATGGCTTCCTGTTCCTGTGGGACAGGCTTGGCGAGGGGGCCGAATGGCTTCCTGTTCCTGTGGGACAGGCTTGGCGAGGGGGCAGAATGGCTTCCTGTTCCTGTGGGACAGGCTTGGCGAGGGGGCCAAATGGCTTCCTGTTCCTGTGGGACAGGCTCAGCGAGGGGGCTGAATGGCTTCCTGTTCCTGTGGGACAGGCTCAGCGAGGGGGCTGAATGGCTTCCTGTTCCTGTGGGACAGGCTCAGCGAGGGGGCTGAATGGCTTCCTGTTCCTGTGGGACAGGCTCAGCGAGGGGGCTGAATGGCTTCCTGTTCCTGTGGGACAGGCTCAGCGAGGGGGCTGAATGGCCTCCTGCTGTGCTGCCTGAGGTGGGAGTTGGAGCTGACCTGAGATGACCTCCAGCAACAACATGAGTTTGAGGCCGTTGCGAAAGTCCTCTTCGATGTTCTCGATCTGGGTCCCGGCCTTCCTCAGGTGAGAGTTACACCAGGCAGTGAAGGTCTGCAACACACAGTGTACCCGTCACCAGTCAACCCCGGGAGTCCTCACCCCCCACACCCCCGCCCCGTCTCTGTCACCTCCACACCCCCGCCCCGTCTCTGTCACCTCCACACCCCCACCCCGTCTCTGTCACCCCTACACCCCCTCCCCCTCTCTGTCACCCCTAAACCCCCTCCCCATCTCTGTCACCCCTACACCCCCTCCCCGTCTGTCACCCCTACACCCCCTCCCCCTCTCTGTCACCCCTAAACCCCCTCCCCATCTCTGTCACCCCTAAACCCCCTCCCCATCTCTGTCACCCCTACACCCCCTCCCCGTCTGTCACCCCTACACCCCCTCCCCCTCTCTGTCACCCCTAAACCCCCTCCCCATCTCTGTCACCCCTACACCCCCTCCCCGTCTGTCACCCCTACACCCCTCCCCCTCTCTGTCACCCCTAAACCCCCTCCCCATCTCTGTCACCCCCTACAACCCTCCCCGTCTGTCACCCCTACACTCCCTCCCCGTCTGTCACCCCTACACCCCCTCCCCGTCTGCCACCCCTACATCCCCTCCCCGACTGTCACCCCTACACCACCTCCCCCTCTGTCACCCCTACACCCCCTCCCCGTCTCTGTCACCCCTTCACCCCCTCCCCGTCTCTGTCACCCCTTCACCCCCTCCCCGTCTCTGTCACCCCTACACACCCTCCCCGTCTCTGTCACCCCCTACACCCCCTCCCCATCTCTGTCACCCCTACACCCCCTCCCTATCTCTGTCACCCCCTCCATGCCACTAAACCCCCTCCCTATCTCTGTCACCCCCTACACCCCCTCCCCGTCTCTGTCACCCCTACACCCCCTCCCCGTCTGTGTCACCCCTACACCCCCAACCCGTCTCTGTCACCCCTACACACCCTCCCCGACTCTGTCACCCCCTACACCCCCTCCCCATCTCTGTCACCCCTACACCCCCTCCCTATCTCTGTCACCCCCTCCATGCCACTACACCCCCTCCCTATCTCTGTCACCCCCTACACCCCATCCTGTCTCTGTCACCCCCTCCATCCCCCTACAACCCCCCCATCTCTGTCACCCCCTTCAGCCCCTACACCCCCTCCCTATCTCTGTAACCCCCTCCGGCCCCTACCCCCCTCCCTATCTCTGTAACCCCCTCCAGCCCCTACACCCCCTCCCTATCTCTGTAACCCCCTCCGGCCCCTACCCCCCTCCCTATCTCTGTAACCCCCTCCAGCCCCTACACCCCCTCCCTATCTCTGTAACCCCTTCCAGCCCCTACACCCCCTCCCTATCTGCCACCCCCTCCAGCCCCTACACCCCCTCCCTATCTCTGTAACCCCTTCCAGCCCCTACACCCCCTCCCTATCTGCCACCCCCTTCAGCCCCTACACCCCCTCCCTATCTCTGTAACCCCCTCCATCCCCTACACCCCCTCCCTATCTCTGTAACCCCCTCCAGCCCCTCCCTATCTCTGTCACCCCCTCCCGATCTCTGTAACCTAGCCCCTCAAGCCCGTACCCCACAATTGCCCATCTCGACCCCATCATTAACGTCAGCCATCATTGCCCTTTGACCTGAATCCTCTCAGAGAGGTGGGTCGTCACTGTTCGAAGCTGCAAGGCTGTCCCCAGAGGTTGGGAATTTGGATAGAACCACTTTGGGAAGAGGGTAGAAGGGACGCTCCTGAGGCCGGGTGGGTACAGTCCCTGCGCCAATCCATGCGGAGCTACCTCTCTCATTCCAGGAGAACCAGTGACTAGTCACTCCCTTCAACACTCAAGAAGCTCGACACCGTCCAGGACAGAGCGGCCCCCGCTCAATGAACACCACATCCACAAACATCCCACAGCCCCCCCCCCCCACCCACCGATGCTCAGTCACAGCAGTGTGTACCATCCTCTCCATTTATTCAAAATGGTGACTCTAAGCCTGTCTGAAACACCTTATTTTTATTCATTAATAGATACTTTTATTCATTAATAGATATGGACATCCCTGCCTGGGCCCAGTGTTTATTGCCCCCTTGAGAAGGTGGGGGGGGGAGCTGCCTTCCTGAACCGCTGCAGTCCATGTGCTGTGGGGTGGCCCACAATGCCCCTTAGGGAGGGAATTCCAGGGATTCTGACCCAGCGACACTGAAGGAACGGGGATATATTCCCAAGTCGGGATGGTGAGGGGCTCGGAGGGGAATGTGCAGGGGGTGCTGTTCCCATGAACCTGCTGCCCCTTGTCCTTCTCCCAGGAAATTTCACCTCCAGGGCAAAAGATCAGGGATTCAAAATGCCACTTAGGAGATGCCAACCTGACAATAACAATGCTGGGGTCAGAGCTGAGGGAGCGGGCGCTGTCGGATGGTCAGTGCTGGGGGAGCGGGCACTGTCGGAGGATCAGGGCTGGGGGAGCGGGCACTGTCGGAGGGTCAGGGCTGAGGGAGCAGGCGCTGTCGGATGGTCAGGGCTGGGGGAGCGGGCACTGTCGGAGGGTCAGGGCTGGGGGAGCGGGCACTGTCGGAGGGTCAGGGCTGAGGGAGCGGGTGCTGTCGGAGGGTCAGTGCTGAGGGAGAGGGCACTGTCGGAGGGTCAGGGCTGGGGGAGCGGGCACTGTCGGAGGGTCAGGGCTGGGGGAGCGGGCACTGTCGGAGGGTCAGTGCTGAGGGAGCGGGTGCTGTCGGAGGGTCAGTGCTGAGGGAGCAGGCGCTGTCGGATGGTCAGGGCTGAGGGAGCGGGCACTGTCGGAGGGTCAGGGCTGGGGGAGCGGGCACTGTTGGAGGGTCAGGGCTGGGGGAGCGGGCACTGTCGGAGGTTCTGCTCAGCCTGACCCTCTGGTCTGAAATGACACGTCAAGTGTGTGGAATGCACGGACCGAAGCGAGTGTGAGCACAGAGTGTGGCTCAGATGTCAGCTGCCCCTGTCTGTTTTCTGTCTCACAGTCACAGCCAAATATAGACAGCCCACCACTGAGATCTCACTGAAGCCAACGGAGATGGTTCGAAGCAGCATGCATCTAAATCTGGTTACCCTTCAGCATCGCAGACTGATCTTGGCATGAGGGAGAAGTGTATTTGCTAATTCCATGTTAGTCTCTCTCGAAGCTGGGTCCCCGTCCCCTCGGAGCAGGGACAGGATGAGGGAAATTTAATCAGGAAAGGCGGGGCAGGGGGGTCTGTTGGTTTGGGTCTTTGCGGGAGAAATGGGACACTGAGGGGGCACAGGTCGAAGAGAATCAGGTTCAGAACCTGAGGGTGGAGAGATGAGGAGAGTTATTTGGGGCATCGAGATGTTGTGAGTGGGCGCAGTGAGGGGCAGGTGTGGTTGGGTGGGGTGGGTTTGCATGGTTCGGGGCCTGAATGAACCCACACCCGGGGGTCCACTGTAAGGAAGGGATGGGGTGGGGGGGATTGAACAAGGCACCAGCCCCCCTCTCCCTCCCCCCGCCCCCCCCGTGCCACACTTCAGGGAATGTCATCATCTCCTGCTCCCATCTTGAGTTACTGCAAACTCAGCTTGTTCCTGATCTTTCTTTAGATTCACGGAGGGATGAGCTCACAGGATAGGAAGACCAATACAGCCCTGCCACTGGCCTCCCCACCCCCAACCCCTTCCTGGCGTTTAATTATAACTGCACCTTCCCCAGCTCAAACCAGCACAATCCCAGAGATAGTGGGAACTGCAGATGCTGGAGAATCTGAGACAACACAGTGTGGAGCTGGATGAACACAGCAGGACAAGCAACATCAGAGGAGCAGGAAAGCTGACGTTTCGGGCCTAGACCCTTCCCTGGAAAGGGTGAGAGTGTTTCCAAAGAAGGGTCTAGGCCCGAAACGTCAGCTTTCCTGCTCCTCTGATGTTGCTTGGCCTCCTGTGTTCATCCAGCTCTACACCTTGTTAGCACAATCCCAGGGGTGGGGAGAATGTGGGACCCACTCCCGCAGAGAAGGACTGAGGGAAATTCTGTTGATACATTACAGGGGCTTCGCTGGACAAACCCACGAGGGAGAAAGAAATTCGCAGATAGGGAGATGGGGGTAAAGGAACAGGGGGCTAGGAGGGGCCGATGGGCCAATCAACAGAGAGCCTCTCAAAAATATAATTCAGATCATTACAATCACTTTCTGCTTTTCTAACAATTATTGGATTCCAAGGACAGCTGAAACAATTCCCATAGATCCAAACCCCTTCCTGTACGCTTCCATGTCATAGAGTCATGGAGATATGCAGCATGGAACAAGACCCTTCGGCCCAACCCGTCCATGCTGACCCGATATCCTAAATCAATCCAGTCCCATTTGCCAGCATTTGGCCCATATCCCTCTAACCCCTTCCTATCCATGTCCCCATCCAGGTGCCTTTTAAATGCTGTAACTGTACCAGCCCCCACCACTTCCTCTGGCAGCTCATTCCATACACACACCACCCTCTGTGTGAAACAGTTACCCTCAGGTCCCTTTTAAATCCTCCCCCTCTCACCTTAAGCCTGTGCCCCTCTAGTTATGGACTTCCCCCTACCCTGGGGGGAAAAGACCTTGTCTATTCACCCTATCCATGCCCCTCATGGTTTTATAAACCTCTATAAGGTCTCCCCCTCAGCCCCCGACGCTCCAGGGAAAATAGCCCCAGACCATTCAGCCCCTCCCTGTAGCTCAAACCCTCCAACATCCCTGTAAATCTTTTCTGAACCCTTTCGAGTTTCACAACATCCTTCGTACAGCAGGGAGACCGGGATTGAACACAGTTTTCCAAAAGTGGCCTCTGTCCACATTCCCAATGCACCGAAACCCCTTCCCATTAGCTCCCACCATCCACATTCCCAAAGGACCCAAACCCCTTTCCGTTCGCTCCCATCGTCCACATTCCCAATGGACCCAAAGCCCTTCCCATTAGCTCCCACCATCCACATTCCCAAAGGACCCAAAGCCCTTCCCATTTGCTCCCATCGTCCACATTCCCAATGGACCCAAACCCCTTCCCATTCGCTCCCACCCCCACATTCCCAATGGACCCAAACCCCTTCCCATTTGCTCCCACCGCCCACATTCCCAATGGACCCAAACCCTTTCCCGTTCACTCCCGCAGCCCACATTCCCAATGGTCTCAAACCTCTGCCTGTTCGCTCCCACTGCCCACATTCCCAATGGACCCTAACCCCTTCCCGTTCACTCCCACTGCCCACATTCCCAATGGACCCAAACCCCTTCCCGTTCACTCCCACTGCCCACATTCCCAATGGTCTCAAACCCCTTCCCGTTTGCTCCCACTGCCCACATTCCCAATGGACCCAAACCCCTTCCCGTCCGCTCCCACTGCCCACATTCCCAATGGACCCTAACCCCTTCCCATTCACTCCCACTGCCCACAATCCCAATGGACCCAAACCCCTTCCCATTCGTTCCCACTGCCCACATTCCCAATGGACCCTAACTCCTTCCCATTCACTCCCACTGCCCACAATCCCAATGGACCCAAACCCCTTCCTGTTCACTCTTGCAGCCCATATTCGCAATGGACCCAGCCCCTTCCTGTACAATCCCACCATCCAGATAGATTCTAGCTCCCACCCATCGGTGAGCAGTGATCCCACTAGGGATCTGGTGTAATTACACGCCCAGGCCTGGAGTCTCGGGGACACCCTGAGTCACAGTGATTGAGGACGGGCAGAGGGCAGGAGTATGGAGAATCCTGGAACTGAACTGAGAGCATCGCCCCCTCACTTTGGGGACCAGGTAGAGGTTGTCATGGCTGAAATATTCCGGATCCAATCGCTCTTGGCTCAGGGGTGAGCCCTGACCTCATTTATTCATTCATGGAATGAGGGCATCTCTAACCAGGCAGCATTTATTGCCCATCCCTAATTGCCCAGAGGGCAGTTAAGAGTCAACCACATTGCAGTGTGGGTCTAGAGTCACTTGTAGGCCTAGACCAGGTAAGGATGGCAGGTTCCTTCCCTAAAGGGGCATTGGTGAACCAGATGGGTTTTTCCCAGATCATCATTAGACTCTTAATTCCAGATTTCTATTGAATTTAAATTCCACCTTCTGCCGTGGCAGGATTCGAACCGGGGGCACTATCTGGGTCTCCGGATTAACACCAGTAGGTTATCGGCTCCACTAAGAGGCAGTGATAAGGGAATGGATTCTAATTGATGATTTACAGCACAGCGACAGAGCCAGGAGCAGTGAGCCTGCTCTCGGGAATGAGCTAACACTGGTACACAGGCATCCCGAGGCTGCCATGCCCTCCAGCCCATGCCAGCTGGGAGCCTCACACAATCCATCCCTGTCGTTAATCACCAGGCCAATTCCAGCGTCAAAGGTACATTCCGATCTGAAACTGTGTCTAGGACACACTATTCCCCCCAACCCCCCCATCAACTCTCCCAGGGACACGGACAGCACGGGGTTAGGTACAGGGTAAAGCTCCCTCTACACTGTCCCCCCCATCAAACTCTCCCAGGGACAGCACAGGGTTAGATACAGGGTAAAGCTCCCTCTACACTGTCCCCCCCCATCAAACTCTCCCAGGGACAGCACGGGGTTAGATACAGGGTAAAGCTTCTCTACACTGTCCCCCCCATCAAACTCTCCCAGGGACAGCACAGGGTTAGATACAGGGTAAAGCTCCCTCTACACCGTCCCCCCCATCAAACTCTCCCAGGGACAGCACAGGGTTAGATACAGAGTAAAGCTTCCTCTACACTGTCCCCCCATCAAACTCTCCCAGGGACACGGACAGCACGGGGTTAGGTACAGGGTAAAGCTCCCTCTACACTGTCCCCCCCAATCAACTCTCCCAGGGACACGGACAGCACGGGGTTAGATACAGGGTAAAGCTCCCTCTACACTGTCCCCCCCATCAAACTCTCCCAGGGACAGCACGGGGTTAGATACAGGGTAAAGTTCCCTGTACACTGTGCCCCCCCCCATCGAACTCTCCCAGGGACAGGGACGGCACGGGATTAGATACAGAGTAAAGCTTCCTCTACACTGTCCCCCCCATCAAACACTCCCAGGGACACAGACAGCACGGGGTTAGATACAGGGTAAAGCTCGCTCTACACTGTCTCCCCCATCAAAGTCTCGCAGGGACAGCATGGGGCTGGATACAGGGTAAAGCTCGCTCTACACTGTCCCCCCCATCAAAGTCTCCCAGGGACAGCATGGGGCTAGATACAGGGTAAAGCTCGCTCTACACTGTACCACCCCCCACCCATCGATCTCTCCCAGAGACAGCATGGGGTTAGATAGAGAGAAAAACTTCCTCTACACTGTACCCCGCACCCCCCATCATGACTAAGAACATTATAACCAGGATCAGGAGTGGGCCATCTTTCCCCTCCGGCCTGCTCCGCCATCCCATCAGATCCTTTCACAGACTCAACGCCACTTCCCGACCGGCTCACCATCGCCCTTCGCTGTTCCTAAATCTATCTTTGCCTTAAAAATAGCCTCACTGGGCCTGGAATTCCACAGATTCCCAACCCTTTGGGTGAAGAAGTTCCTCCTCAGCTCAGTCCTAAATCTGCCCCCCCCCCCCCCATTATTTTGAGGCTATGCCCCCTCGTTCTAGTTTCACCCACCAGCGGGAACAACCCCCCCCCGCCCGCCCCCGACTCTATCTTATCTCTCCTGTTCATAACTTTACAGGTTTCTGTAAGATGTCTCCTCTTTCTTCTGAATTCCAATGAGTATGGTCCCAGTCTTCTTAATCTCTCCTCATAAACTGACCCCCTCAACTCTGGAACCAACCTGGTGAACCTCCTCTATACCCACTTCCAGTGCCAGTCCATCCTTTCTCAGTAAGGAGTCTAAAACTGGACACAGTGACTCCAGGTCTGGCCTCACCAGCTCCCTATACAGATGCAACACAGCTCCCTGTTTTCAAACTCCATCCCTCCGGCAATAAAGGACAATATTCTATTTGCCTTCTTAAGGACCTGCTGCACCTGCAAACCAACATTTTGTGTTTCCTGCACAAGGACACCCAGGTCCCTCTGCACAGCAGCATGCTGCAACTTTTTAAATGGCTTAAATAATAGTCCATTATGCCGAGGTTCTGACTAGAATGGACAGCCCTCACATTTACCAACAGTGTACTCACCCATTCTGGGGAGAATAACAAAAAAAGTGAGCTATTATTTAGACAATTAGTCTTCCCTTTCACTCTGCGAGCTCAGGCAGTGTGTGGGAACAGTGATCATAACACTGTCCTACCTTTGTTCCACTCTGAAAGACCTGTGCTTATCAGCTAACTCCATCGTAATTATCACTAAACTAATAAACTTCACCCTCTGAACCACACAGCCAGCAGAGAAACTGATTAACTAGCCACGGTAAATCAGGGTACAGTAAGATATTTACCACCCATGACAGCGCCCGCTCCCTCAGCACTAACCCTCCGACAGCGCCCGCTCCCTCAGCACTGACCCTCCGACAGCGCCCACTCCCTCAGCACTGACCGTCCGACAGTGCCCACTCCCTCAGCACTGACCCTCCGACAGTGGCCACTCCCTCAGCACTGACCCCCCGACAGTGCTCACTCCCTCAGCACTGACCCTCAGACAGTGCCCACTCCCTCAGCACTGACCCTCCAACAGTGCCCACACCTTCAACACTGACCCTCCGACAGCGCCCGCTCCCTCAGCACTGACCCTCCGACAGCGCCCGCTCCTTCAGCGCTGACTCTCCATCAATGCCCACTCCCTCAGCACTGACCCTCCGACAGTGCCTGCTCCCTCAGCACTGACCCTCCGACAGTGGCCACTCCCTCAGCACTGACCCTCTGATAGTGCCCGCTCCCTCAGCACTGACCCTCCGACAGCGCCCGCTCCCTCAGCACTGACCCTCCGACAGTGCCCGCTCCCTCAGCACTGACCCTCCGACAGTGCCCGCTCCCTCAGCACTGACCCTCCAACAGTGCCCACCTCCTCAGCACTAACCCTCCGACAGCGCCCGCTCCCTCAGCACTGACCCTCCAACAGTGCCCACTCCCTCAGCACTGACCCTCCGACAGTGCCCGCTCCCTCAGCGCTGACCCTCCGACAGTTCCCGCTCCCTCAGTATTTTTTATTGTGGAGGTGTTCAGTCCCTTATGCACGAATCTGTTGTGATTCTGATCATAGTCTCTGTATACATTCCACATGACACCTTGCCAATCTTTTCACGGCCGTGCCCTCCTTCAGGTGCGACATTAGACCAATCCCTCTCTGCTCTCTGGGGGCTGGGGGCTGTTTAAAAGTGCCATTGGTCACTATTGGATGGAGAGTGGGAGAGTGAAGGTGAGGGGAGGTCCCCTTGGGACCCTGTGGTCCCAATTGATCCCTCCACCAACATCAATAAAAACAGATGAGCTGGCTCATTCCTACAATGCGTTGAGTGGGATCTTGCTGTGCATCAACAGGACGCTGTGTTTCCCATGGCCCATCAGGGGGCACCCTTCAGTGGTGGGTTCTGCATTCAATTAATTTACATGGAAGAGCAGGACTTCTGTCGGGGTGAAGTAGGATAAGTGGGCCGAATGGTTGGTGAGATTGCAGTGTGGGACTCTGTGCAGTTTCACACATGTCTCTGACAGCACCCATCCAGAGATTTTGGCGCTCTGGCAAATTACAATGGGGAGCTGGGCTCGATCCAAGAGAGGTATTTAACACTTGACTCAAATATAGAACGTTTATCAGGTTCACGTCCATCATTAGGCTGACATTCGACATTGCAAAGATTCCTGAATTCAGTCTGGGGAGATACAGCACTCTCAGCGCTCACTGGGTAACATAAGAATGGTACATTCCCCTGTAGAACATCTCGCAGGGCGGGAGGCAACAGCATGTTCCTGGGGATCTATTGGAATATCCCCCAGTACACAGGGCTGTCCTTGTGTCTCACCCATTAAACTCATTGTGAGAGTTTCATGTTCCTCAACACATCTACTTCTGGATGGAGACAGCGCTGCACTGTCAGAGAGTCAGTGCTGAGGGAGCGGGCACTGTCAGAGTGTCAGTGCTGAGGGAGCGGGGCACTGTCAGAGGGTCAGTGCTGAGGGAGTGGGCACTGTCGGAGGGTCAGTGCTGAGGGAGTGGGCACTGTCGGAGGGTCAGTGCTGAGGGAGCGGGCACTGTGGGAGGGTCAGTGCTGAGGGAGCGGGCACTGTCGGAGGGTCAGTGCTGAGGGAGCGGGCACTGTCGGAGGGTCAGTGCTGAGGGAATGGGAATTGTTGGACGGTCAGTGCTGAGGGAGTGAGCACTGTTGGAGGGTCAGTGCTGAGGGAGCGGGCACTGTCGGAGGGCCAGTGCTGAGGGAGTGGGCACTGTCGGAGGGTCAGTGCTGAGGGAGTGAGCACTGTGGGAGGGGTCAGTGCTGAGGGAGTGAGCACTGTCGGAGGGTCAGTGCTGAGGGAGTGAGCACTGTCGGAGGATCAGTCCTGAGGGAACGAGCACTGTCGGGGGGTCAGCGCTGAAGGAGCAGGCACTGTCGGAGGGTCAGCGCTGAGGGAGCGGGCACTGTTGGAGGGTCAGCGCTGAGGGAGAGGGCACTGTTGGAGGGTCAGCGCTGAGGGAGAGGGCACTGTCGGAGGGTCGGCATTGAGGGAGCGGGCACTGTCGGAGGGTCAGTGTTTACAGATGAGACATTAAACTGAGACCCTCTCTGCCCTGTCAGAGGGTGGGGTGGGTGTGTGGGTTCCTACTGGGAGAAGTGATGCAGGGAGTTCTCCCTGGTTCCTGAGGCCAATTGCTTTCCCTCAACGGAAACAAGTAAACCAGGTCACTGGCCCATTTTAAATTTGAGAGTCTACATTGGGCCCTGTTCTACTTTGGAAGGAGTAATTCCGGAATTGGGAATCATGCTGAGTCCTGATCCCATTGGAATCACACCGTGTGGTATAACTCCAGCCTGAAATCGCTGGTCCATCTCCCACACTAGCTCTGTGATCCAACGGGAGTTATACTGCCAGAACTGAGCGCAGTCAGGATCGGTGAGGCAGACCACGGGCTGTCCTTCATGAGGGACTTCCTCTGTCTCTCAATCCCTTTCTCTGTCACACTGACTCCTTCTCTCTCTCTCACTGTCCCCCTCTCCTTCCTTCCCCACCTTCCTCCCTCCCTCTCCCTCTCTCCCTCTCCCTGTCCATCTCTCCTTCCTTCCCCACCTTCCTCCCTCTCTCCCTCTCCCTGTCCCCCCCTCCTTCCTTCCCCACCTTCCTCCCTCCCTCTTCCTCTCTCCCTGTCCCCCTCTCCTTCCTTCCCCACCTTCCTCCCTCCCTCTCCCTCTCTCCCTCTCCCTCCTTCCCCACCTTCCTCCCTCCCTCTCTCCGTCCTCCTCTCCATCCTTACCCGCCTTCTTCCCCGCCCTCCCTCGCCCCTGTCTCTCGCCCTTCTCCCTGCCTCTCTCTATCCTGCACCTTCCCCACCTTCCTCCCCCTCTCTCTCTCTCCCTCTCCCTTTCTCTCTCTCTCTCTCCCTCTCATGTCCAGTCACTGATCTCCGGTTCCCTCTAAAATACTTTGATGATCTCAGCGTGTGCCGCGTTGTGTTCTCAGGGGCGGGGTGTTCAGGATTGCCCTGATAAGGTCAGCGACGGCTGGAGAATCTCGGAGCTGTCTGTCGGAGCAATCCCATCGGCAAAAGGCCGTGGGCACGAGACCCAGAGGACAGCAACAGCCTTGAAACAGGCCGGGGTTCCCCGAAACACCTTGAAACCCATAGAGAGGGACTTGAAACACTTTGGGGTATATTGAAACCCACTAGGAGAGCCTTGAAACACATTGTGGGTGCCCCGAAACCCATAGGAGGGGCCTTGAAACACATTGGGACCCCTTGAAACCAATTGGAAGCCTGGGGTGGGGGCCTCAACATGACTCCCAGCCCCAGTCCTGTTATAACATGGGCTGTTCTTAGCACAGACATCCCATATGTCCCCACTCTCAGGCCTATTTATCACATTAAATAACACCATCGAGTTACACGGCTGGCAAACAGCCCCTTCGGCCCAGCTTGTCCATGCTGACCATGTACCTCAAACTGAACCAATGGTTTGCTTTCAGAACAAACTCTCTACCCTCAGATCTTGTTGTCACTTATTTAGTTTCTTGACCTCTCCTGGGTCTGCATCCCGCGATTACCCACCCATCTCATCGGTCTCTCTCTCTATCTCTCCACCTCTCCCCTCCACCAGCTTCTCTGTTTCTGATGAAGGCCTCGAGACGTTAATTGTGCTTTATTTTACACCGAAGTCGCCGGAACCTGCCGCGTTTCCCCAGTGACTTCTGTTCTGTTTTTGTTTCGGGTCTCCCGACATCCGCAGTTCGGGACACCTGAGGCCGGCCTGGGCACGCAGACGCGTGTTCCATTCCGCCCCCTGCCCAGGTTCCCCTGCTGCCCACCTCTGTCGGTTCGGACATCCATCACAACACTCAGTGGTCGCCCCAGGACCATAAACTGGCTCGAAGGGAGGAGGCAGAGGGTGGAGGTGGAGGGTTGCTTTACAGACTGCGGGCCTGTGACCAGCGGCGTGCCACGGGGGTCGGAGCTGGGTCCACTGTGTTTCCTGGTTTATATAAATGATTTGGATGTGAACATGGGAGGTTAGGGTTAGTCAGTTTGCAGAAGATCCCAAAATAGGAGGATGTAGTGGACAGCGAAGGGGTTTACCCCAGAGTATAACAGGACCTCCATCAGATGGGCCGAGGAGGGGCAGATGGAGTTTAATTCAGATAAATGTGAGGTGCTGCATTTTGGAAAGGCACATCAGGGCAGGACTTATACACTTAAGGGTGAGGCCCTGGGGAGTGTTACTGAACAGAGAAACCTCGGGGAGCTGGTGCATAGCTCCCTGAAAGTGGAGTTGCAGGTAGACAGGGCGGGGGGGAAGGTGTTTGGGATGCTTCCCCTTATTGGTCAGTGCGTTGGGTATAGGGAGTTGGGAGGGTCATGTTGGGGCTGTACAGGACACTGGTTAGGGCCACTTCTGGAAAACTGTGTTCAATCCCGGTCTCCCTGCTGTAGGAAGGATGCTGTGAAACTGGAAAGGGTTCAGAAAAGATTTACAAGGATGTTGGAGGGTTTGAGCTACAGGGAGGGGCTGAATGGTCTGGGGCTATTTTCCCTGGAGCGTCGGGGGCTGAGGGGGGGACCTTATAGAGGTTTATAAAATCATGAGGGGCATGGAGAGGGTGAATAGACAAGGTCTTTCCCCCCAGGGTGGGGGGAGTCCAAAACTAGAGGGACACAGGTTTAAGGTGAGAGGGGGAGGATTTAAAAGGGACCTGAGGGGTAACTGTTTCACACAGAGGGTGGTGCGTGTATGGAATGAGCTGCCAGAGGAAGTGGTGGGGGCTGGTACAGTTACAGCATTTAAAAGGCATCTGGATGGGGACATGGATAGGGAGGGGTTAGAGGGATATGGGCCAAACGCTGGCAAATGAGACTAGATTTATTTGGGATATCGGGTCGGCCTGTTTCTGTCTCCATGACTCAATGACATTGATGGATATGGGCCAAACACAGGCAAATGGGACTGGATTGGGTTGTGAAGCCAGGTCAGCATGGACGAGTTGGGCCGAAGGGCCTGTATCTATGCAGCAATTGGTTGCCTGCTCCTTTTCCTGGGAGAGTACCCTGACTCTGGCCATCCCCAGTGGCCAACAGACGGTGGCTAAGGCCGTGGGCGAGTAACGGGGGGTCATTCTTTCGCCCACCGCGCCAGGAGCCAAGGACTATGGACCTGGCGACAGTCTCCTGAAACACCAGGAGAAACCTGCAGAGATAGCGACGTGAGCTGGTGCCTCTGACTGAGGGGAAGGCGATGCTGACGGCTAACGGGCAGAGCACAGGCATAGGCTCAGGTGATAGGGAGAGACGAGCCTGGGGCATACGGCCCGGTGCTGTCCCTGAGCCGCATGGGAGTCCCTGACCCCCTCAGTGTCCTTGCTGTGGCATTACAATGGGACACCCTGGGGCAGCCCCCGGTGCAACGCTGAAGGGCAGAGTGGCCTGGAAGTGGATCAGGGATGGGCCAGGAGGGTTCTCAGGGGCTGGTAGATCTTGCATGCCAGTGCCTGAGGGCACAGGCTGTGTGTGAGGCTGGTGCCCATTGGAGTGTGTTTCTGAGACATTGGTGCAGAAGTCTTTCAGACCCAGGGGAAGGCTGTATCAGGCGGCCATACTGCGCCTCCCTAATGTCAGGGAGGGGGGAGGGGGAGGGGGGAGAGAGGGGGTGGAGGGGGGAGGGGGGAGGGGGTGGAGGGCGGTGGGGGGGAGGGGGAGAGAGGGGGGGGGGAGGGTGGGGAGGGGGGGAGGGGGGAGGGGGTGGGGGATGGGGGAGGGGGGGACGGGGTGGGGGAGGGGGGAGGGGGGACGGGGTGGGGGATGGGGGAGATTGGAAGCTGAGTGTTAATGATGGGGTTTAAAAGGAGCTACGTCCTGAACCAGCTACACACCACTGCCCAAAACACACCCAGACACACTCACACACACACACACACTCACACGCACACCCAGACACACTCACACACACACACTCACACTCACACGCACACCCAGACACACTCACACACACACACACTCACACTCACACTCACATTCACACACACACACACCCTGACACACTCACACACACACACTCACACACACACACACATACCCTGACACACTCACACACACACACACTCACACACACACACACTCACACTCACATTCACACACACACACCGTGACACACTCACACACACACCCTGACACACTCACACACACACACACCCTGACACACTCACACACACACACGCACACACACACACTCACACACACACACTCACACTCACATTCACACACACACACACCCTGACACACTCACACACACACACACTCACACACACACACTCACACACACACACTCACACTCACATTCACACACACACACACCCTGACACACTCACACACACACACTCACACACACACACACACACTCACACTCACATTCACACACACACACACCCAGACACACTCACACACACACACACTCTCACACGCACACACACCTGACACACTCACACACTCACACTCACATTCACACACACACACACCCTGACACACACACACACACTCACACACACACACACATACCCTGACACACTCACACACACACACACTCACACACACACACACTCACACAAACATTCACACACACACACCGTGGCACACTCACACACACACCCTGACACACTCACACACACACACACACCCTGACACACTCACACACACACACGCACACACTCACACACATACCCTGACACACTCACACACACACACACTCACACACACACACACTCACACTCACATTCACACACACACACACCCTGACACACACACACACACACTCACACACACACATACCCTGACACACTCACACACACACACACACTCACACACACACACACTCACACTCACATTCACACACACACACACCCTGACACACTCACACACACACACTCACACACACACACTCACACACACACACTCACACTCACATTCACACACACACACACCCTGACACACTCACACACACACACTCACACACACACACACACACACTCACACTCACATTCACACACACACACACCCAGACACACTCACACACACACACACACTCTCACACGCACACACACCTGACACACTCACACACACACACTCACACTCACATTCACACACACACACATTCACACACACACACTCACACTCACACACACACACCCAGACACACACACACATACTCACACATTCACACACACACACACCCAGACACACTCACACACACACTCACCCAGACACACTCACCCAGACACTCTCACCCAGACACACACACACACACACACAAACTAACTCACGTGCCCAGAGGCACATACACCACACACGTACACTCTCACCTCACACACACAGGCAGACCCACACACGCATATAGTGTGTCCCAAACATACACATGCAAACAGCACTGACCCTCCGACAGTGCCTGCTCCCTCAGCACTGACCCTCCGACAGTGCCTGCTCCCTCAGCACTGACCCTCCGACAGTGCCCGCTCCCCCAGCACTGACCCTCCGACAGTGCCTGCTCCCTCAGCACTGACCCTCCGACAGTGCCCGCTCCCTCAGCACTGACCCTCTGACAGTGCCCGCTCCCTCAGCACTGACCCTCTGACAGTGCCCGCTCCCTCAGCACTGACCCTCCGACAGTGCCCACTCCCTCAGCACTGACCCTCTGACAGTGCCCGCTCCCTCAGCACTGACCCTCCGACAGTGCCGGCTCCCTCAGCACTGACCCTCCGACAGTGCTCGCTCCCTCAGCACTGACCCTCCGACAGTGCCCGCTCCCTCAGCACTGACCCTCCGACAGTGCCCGCTCCCTCAGCACTGACCCTCCGACAGTGCCCGCTCCCTCAGCACTGACCCTCCGACAGTGCCCGCTCCCTCAGCACTGACCCTCCGACAGTGCCCACTCCCACAGCACTGACCCTCCGACAGTGCCAGCTCCCTCAGCACTGACCCTCCCACAGTGCCAGCTCCCTCAGCACTGACCCTCCCTCCGACAGTGTCCACTCCCTCAGCACTGACCCTCCCACAGTGCCAGCTCCCTCAGCACTGACCCTCCGACAGTGCCCACTCCCACAGCACTGACCCTCCCACAGTGCGAGCTCCCTCAGCACTGACCCTCCGACAGTGCCCACTCCCTCAGCACTGACCCTCCGACAGTGCTCACTCCCTCAGCACTGACCCTCCGACAGTGCCCGCTCCCTCAGCACTGACCGTCCGGCAGTGCCCACTCCCTCAGCACTGACCCTCCGACAGTGCCCACTCCCTCAGCACTGACCCTCCGACAGTGCCCGCTCCCTCAGCACTGACCGTCCGGCAGTGCCCACTCCCTCAGCACTGACCCTCCGACAGTGCCCACTCCCTCAGCACTGACCCTCCGACAGTGCCCACTCCCTCAGCACTGACCCTCCGACAGTGCCCACTCCCACAGCACTGACCCTCCCACAGTGCCAGCTCCCTCAGCACTGACCCTCTGACAGTGCCCACTCCCTCAGCACTGACCCTCCAACAGTGCTCACTCCCTCAGCACTGACCCTCCGACAGTGCCCGCTCCCTCAGCACTGACCGTCCGGCAGTGCCCGCTCCCTCAGCACTGACCCTCCGACAGTGCCCACTCCCTCAGCACTGACCCTCCGACAGTGCCCGCTCCCTCAGCACTGACCGTCCGGCAGTGCCCACTCCCTCAGCACTGACCCTCTGACAGTGCCCACTCCCTCAGCACTGACCCTCCAACAGTGTCCCCTCCCTCAGCACTGACCCTCCGACAGTGCCCCCTCCCTCAGCACTGACCCTCCGACAGTGCCGCTCCCTCAGCCCCTCCGACAGTGCGGCTCTGTTCTCATGGCTCTGCTGTGTTCCAGCTGCTCCCCATCCATTCCCAAGTGCTCACCATTCCGACCCCCTCGAGCAGAGGAAGTACACTCAGACCATCCCCTTCACCCTGACTGCCTCCCCTTCCAGTGTCCTCACATCGACTCACCCCAAAGTGAGGGTCCCCCCTCCCACCTCTCAAACCCTTGGTGCACCATGGCCTCCCCGCTGTGTCCCAGTGTGGTACCGCAGACGCAGTGAGCCCCTCTTCTGGAAAACAACCCTACCCTCACGGGCCCACCCTGAGCCAGTATCCCTCTCCCCTCCCTCCAAACCCCCTGCAGCTCCACTCAGCCCCCGTGCTGTAATAGGAAGGGTATTATTTCATCTAGAGCAGGCTCCAAAGTAACTTCCCAGGAAGTTTCCGGGAGTTGGCTGGGTGGGGGTTGAGTTGTAGAGAGGCAGGATGGGCTGGGGGATTTTTCGCTGGAGTGCAGGAGATCGAGGGGTGACCTTATTGAGGTTTATAAGATCATGAGGGGCAGAGATGGGGTGAATAGCCAAGGATTTAGTTCCCCACAGGGTGGGCATTTCGAGACCAGGGGCATATTTTTATGGAGAGGGGGAGAGACTTAGAAACGACCTGAGGGGCAACTATGTTCCTCACAGAGGGTGGTTCGTGCGCGGAATGAGCTCCCAGAGGAAGGGGTGGGTGTGGGGCAGTCACGGCATTTAACAGTCCATGGATAGGGAAAGGTTTGGAGGGATGTGGGCCAGGAGCAGGCAGGTGGGGCTGGTTTACTTTGGGATTATGGTCAGCACGGGCTGGATGGGCCGAAGGGTCAGCTTCCGAGCTGTGAGACTCAGTGATTCCTCTCAAGACCCCTCTCCCCTTCCTCATGCCCATATGAGAAGCCCCAAGATGCCAATAGTCATGCAGCTGCAGTTTCCCACATCACACCCCCACCCCCACCCCCATCCACCACCCCCCACATTCACCCCCACCCCATCCCCGACACTCAACCCCACCCCCATCCACCACCCCCCACATTCAACCCCACCCCATCCCCGACACTCAACCCCACCCCCATCCCCCACCCCCCCCCCGACACTCAACCTCACCCCCATCCCCCAACCCATCCCCAAACCCCACCCCCCACACTCAACTCCGCTCCCATCCCCCACCCCCTCCCCCACACTCAACCCCACCACCATCCCCCACCCTCAACCCCACCCCCATCCCCCACCCCATATCCGACACTCAACCCCACCCCCATTCCCCACACCCCACACTCAAACCCACCCCCACACCCCACCCCACCCCCCACATTCAAACCCACCCCCACACCCCACCCCACCCCCCACATTCAAACCCACCCCCATCCCCCACCCCATACCCGACACTCAATCCCACCCCCATCCCCCACCCCATCCCCAAAACTCAACCTCACCCCCATTCCCCACACCCCACACTCAACCCCACTCCCATCCTACACCCCCAACCCCCATACTCAACCCCACCCCCATCCCCCACCCCACACCCCACACTTAACCCCACCCCCATCCTACACCCCCATCCCCCACACTCACCCCCACCCCCATCCACACCCCCATCCCACACCCCCATCCCCCACACTCAACCCCACCCCCCACACTCAACCCCATTCTCCACACTCAACCCCATCCGCCACACTCAACCCCATCCCCCACACCCATCCCTGCCCCCATACCCATCACTGACCCCATACTCACCCCCACATCCAACCCCAACCCCATCCCCAACCCCATTCCCATACCAATTCCCACCCCCACCTCAAACCCCACCCCAATCCCACCCCCACCCTGGCTCCATACCAATCACTGATTCCATCCCCACCCCCAACACTAAACTCCCTCCCTCCCCCTATTCCCGCCAACCCCATCCCCAAACCAAACCTACATTCAACGCCAACCCCATCCTCTCCCCCATGCTCAATCTCCCACCTCATCCCTATCTTTTTATCCTATCCCTTTACGCCTCATTATCCACTCCCTTATCCCATCTCTGTGCTAGCTCTGGGCTACATCACCTGAAACTCCGATGTTCATTCTCCCCCACACACTGTACTGCCCTCCCAGGCTCCCCTAATGCCTCACCCCCACCTGTCTGCAAAACCCCCCCCAACAATGACTCAACCACCAAACTCTGCCTCACCCCCAACTCCCCCCGAACCTCCACCTCCCTCCCCCAGACCCCACCTCTTCCCTCACCGACGCCCACCTCCCGCAGTCCCCCTGCCGTTCTCGTAGAGCAACAGTGTCTGAAGTTGGCCCCCCCTCCCCAAAATGCCGTTATATTCCTGAATTCCCCCCTCCACCATCAAACCAGGCCATGTTGGCTCTTCCACTGCTGGAGCCTTCACACACACCCTCATTGCCTCTAGAGCCGGCTACTCCCGTGAGCTGCCTTTTCAGTGGGGTAGTGGGGGCGGGGGGAGGTGGTGTTGGAAGCGGGTTCCACTTAGGCAGTAGATAAATGCAAGTTCACACTGCTGCCGAATACAATTGTGTCTGACGCCACCCGCAAGCCCACCCCCACCAGCCCACAACTGACCCCCTACAAGCCCCAAAACTGTTCATTCCCAGGGCAGAGTTCACAGTCCGGTGCTGTCAGAATCCGGTGTCGGAATCCAGTCCCAGGGAGCTGGCCTCAGAGTTTGCTGCTCTCACTGTTACAGAAATCCATGAAATTGTAACTAGGTCCTACTGGGTCACTCATTCTAAAGGAGTTGGTTAAATATGGAGCAATAGATATAGCCCAGCTCCAGTCTGACCTCTTCCTCCTGGGGAGACAGGGCTCAGTCTGACCTCTTCCTCCTGGGGAGACAGGGCTCAGTCTGACCTCTTCCTCCTGGGGAGACAGGGCTCAGTCTGACCTCTTCCTCCTGGGGAGACAGGGCTCAGTCTATCTGATCCACAGAGAGATCCCCTTCTCCCTCCCACCCTCGGCATAACCCAGGAATAACTGACCCCCAAACCCCAGCACACCCCTCAGGGAGCGGGGGAGGGAACTGCAGAGCCTGTGCCCCTATCATAACCACGGGGCAAGCCCTACAGAGGATCCTGTATACGTCCCTGTCTCTCCACAGTGGGGCCAAGGGGCTGGAGGGCAGTGTATGTGAGCAGGTCTGAGACCCCCCCTCCCTGTTCAGAGAGACACAGAGACAGACACAGAGAGAGAGAGACAGACAGACAGAGAGAGAGAGAGAGAGAGAGAGAGAGAGAGAAAGAAACACAGAGAGACAGAGACAGTGAGTGAGAGAGGGAGAGGGAGAGATATCGAGACACAGAAAGAGAGAGACAGACAGAGAGAGAGAGACAGAGACAGAGAGACACAGAGACAGAGAGAGAGACACAGAGAGAGAGACACAGAGAGAGAGAGACAGAGAGAGAGAGAAAGAGAGAGAAAGCCAGAGAGAGAGAGAAGTGCCTGGAAGGAGTGAGGGGGTTGTTGGTGAATGCTCACAGGAAGCATTTGGGGGCAGTCAGTGAGTACCTGTTGGAGAGTGGGTTAATGATCATCCTTAGCCCAATGCCCTCTCCCCCAGACTGTTCCTGAGCCTTGTACAAGCTCACTGCGACAGTCTCCCCCCACCCCCAGGCGCAGTGTCCTCTTTGTGACTGTCAGGGTGCAGGGCACACGCCTCTCTCTCAACACCAGGCGTCAATAATGACTGTGAGCTGGTCATTCAGCCGCACCCCACCCCTCGCTCCCCGGGCCAGGGACCTTCGTCAGTTTATAAAAATAGTTTCACCGGAGCTTAAATAGATCTGCTCAGATCAGTCATTCCTGCCACACAGGCTCCTCGCTCCCTCACTCACTCCTCGCGACTCAGCCAGGATATAATTAGTGGCACTGCGGTGGGTATTCCAGTCCTGAAACATCACTGCCTCTCATTTTACAGCTCATTTCTGACACTCCAGCGGCCAAATCCCCTGACTGCCTTTTCCCCAGCACAGTGCGCCAGGACAGTTAGCGCTGGCACACTGCGCCAGGACAGTTAGCACTGGCACACTGTGCCAGGACAGTTAGCGCTGGCACACTGCGCCAGGACAGTTAGCGCTGGCACACTGTGCCAGGACAGTTAGCGCTGGCACACTGCGCCAGGACAGTTAGCGCTGGCACACTGTGCCAGGACAGTTAGCGCTGGCACACTGCGCCAGGACAGTTAGCACTGGCACAGTGCGCCAGGACAGTTAGCGCTGGCACAGTGCTCCAGGACTGTTAGCACTGGCACAGTGCGCCAGGACAGTTAGCGCTGGCACAGTGCTCCAGGACAGTTAGCGCTGGCACACTGCGCCAGGACAGTTAGCACTGGCACAGTGCTCCAGGACAGTTAGCACTGGCACAGTGCTCCAGGACAGTTAGCGCTGGCACACTGCGCCAGGACAGTTAGCACTGGCACACTGCGCCAGGACAGTTAGCACTGGCACAGTGCTCCAGGACAGTTAGCGCTGGCACAGTGCTCCAGGACAGTTAGCGCTGGCACACTGCGCCAGGACAGTTAGCACTGGCACAGTGCTCCAGGACAGTTAGCGCTGGCACAGTGCTCCAGGACAGTTAGCGCTGGCACACTGCGCCAGGACAGTTAGCACTGGCACAGTGCTCCAGGACAGTTAGCACTGGCACAGTGCTCCAGGACAGTTAGCGCTGGCACAGTGCTCCAGGACAGTTAGCGCTGGCACAGTGCTCCAGGACAGTTAGCGCTGGCACACTGCGCCAGGACAGTTAGCACTGGCACAGTGCTCCAGGACAGTTAGCACTGGCACAGTGCTCCAGGACAGTTAGCGCTGGCACAGTGCTCCAGGACAGTTAGCACTGGCACAGTGCTCCAGGACAGTTAGCACTGGCACAGTGCTCCAGGACAGTTAGCGCTGGCACAGTGCTCCAGGACAGTTAGCGCTGGCACACTGCGCCAGGACAGTTAGCACTGGCACAGTGCTCCAGGACAGTTAGCGCTGGCACTGTGCACCAGAGCCGTTAGCGCTGGCACAGTGCACCAGGACTGTTAGCACTGGCACAGTTCTCCAGGACAGTTAGCGCTGGCACAGTGCTCCAGGACAGTTAGCACTGGCACCGTGCACCAGAGCCGTTAGCGCTGGCACAGTGCACCAGGGCCATTAGCTCTGGCACTTTGCACCAGGACTGTTAGCACTGGCACAGTTCTCCAGGGCAATTTGCACTGGCACAGCGCCCCAGGACCGTTAGCACTGGCACAGCACTCCAGGGTCATTAGCACTGGCATGATGGCCCAGGACCGTTAGCTCTGGCACAGCGCTCCTGGGTCATTAGCACTGGCACAACAGTCCAGGACTGTTAGCTCTGGCCCAGTGCTCCAGGGCTGTTAGCACTGGCACAGTGCTCCAGGGCCATTAGCTCTGGCACAGCGCTCCAGGGCCATTAGCTCTGGCACAGCGCTCCAGGACTGTTTGCACTGGCACATTGCACCAGGACTGTTTGCACTGGCACATTGCACCAGGACTGTTAGCACTGGCACAGCGCTCCAGGGCCATTAGCTCTGGCACAGCGCTTCAGGACTGTTTGCACTGGCACATTGCACCAGGACTGTTAGCACTGGCACAGCGCTCCAGGGCCATTAGCTCTGGCACAGCGCTCCAGGACTGTTTGCACTGACACATTGCACCAGGACTGTTAGCACTGGCACAGCGCTCCAGGGCCATTAGCTCTGGCACAGCGCTCCAGGGCTGTTAGCACTGGCACAGTGCTCCAGGGCCATTAGCTCTGGCACATTTCACCAGGACTATCAGCACTGGCACAGCGCTCCAGGGCAGTTAGCACTGGCATAGCGCTCCAGGGCAGTTTGCACTGGCACAGCGCTCCAGGGCAGTTTGCACTGGCACAATGTACCTGGAAAGCCCAACACTGACATAGTTAAGAGGCTAAACTGGCACTGGGCACTGCTCTACACTGGCACTGGAATGAAATAGTTTATAATGCACTGCTGGAGTGGTATGGACCCTCTCTCCCGGCTCTCACACCGTAATTAATCACATCTTCTGAGAAATTGCCCAGCTGCTGAAGATTTCTCTGCTTAAAGATAGCCGATGATATTTAAGAAGGTAAGCAATGAGCACAGAGAAACTCAACACCCGGTCAAAGCGCACAGTCCAAAAAGCAAACATCAGCATCTACTTATGGAACCTCGTAAAAGCGAGGTTCGGCTCTGGGAGCATTCCGGTTCCTGCAGGCTGCACAAGATCACCTTGAAAAATCCCAACCTCGGCCCAAAGGAAAAGGCCAACTGTTCGGGAGAGAATTAATCATCCCACAGCAAAGGTATCCGAACAATTTTGTTAGTTCTCAGTTTAGAATAAAGGACAGACCTCCAAACATCCCCTACTTTCCCCACCCGCAAATTCACACGACCCCGAAATCTCTGGGAAAACATACAAAGTGTTTCTCAACATAGAAATCTGAAGTTTAAAGACACACCCACTCACACACACTCATACACTCTCTCTCTCACACACACCCACTCACACACACACACAGACACACACACACACACACACAGACACACACACACACACACTCTCTCTCTCTCTCTCACACACACACACACACACTCTCACACACACAATCTCTCTCACACACACTCTCTCTCACACACACACAACAACACACTCACACTCACACACACACACACAGAACAGGGACTGAGGGAACCCCAAGATTTCTGTTCAGCTTAAAAACTCTCCAGAACATTTTTATGAAGGCACACCTCTCCGAAGCTTTCAGAAAAAACTTTTCCAACTCTTCGGAAACCACTGAAACTCTTCCAAAGCCTCAAAAACTTTTAAAGACTCTTCAAAACCTTTTAACAATCTTTTCTTCCCCCTGAAATGCTCCTCAACCATCATTGGAACAGTTTAAAGCTGGGGGGTTCTTTGAGGGACTTTATGTTGTGTTTCGAAAGAGCAGAGATTTATTTCAGTCCCAGACCATCCTCTCGGCTTACCTTTCTCTGCTGCTTTTCCCAGGCTGGATCAAGAAGGAGATCTCTGTCCCAATCTTCCTCTTGTTCCATGTAATGTTCAGTCACATATGTGGTGTGGTTATATGTGATATGGTGTTCGACTTGGGTCATCTTGTCTGTTTTCTGTTCTCTTCCCAAAAGCAATGAATTCAGTCTCACTCTCACTCTCTCTCTCCCAACTTCTGTGCAGCAGAAGCAATTCTATAAATGCCCTCTGCAACCTCCCCCAGCACAGGGCTGTCACAGTCAGACCGTTTTCTGTCTGCAGAGCTCTCGTTGACTGCGTGATCGAATTCCCCTGCAGTAACCCCCCACTCAGCCTGAGCTCCCTCAATAAGTATCCGAGCTTGCGGGGCGGACCCAGGCTTCATTGGGCAGTGGGAGGGAGCTGCGAACAGATGGGTTCCTGTCGCAGGGCACGGGAGGTGCCAGCTGTGGTGAGGAAGCCCCCACCACCACACACCGGCAGCTGTGCCCCTATCGTCCCAGTCAGAGAGCTGGCATCACCTTCAGGCACCTGCCCACAGCCCGGACTGACCCCCGCCTCACAGAGGCCCCATCGCCAGCTCCTACACCCCCATCTCTGTCTCAACCCACGCCCCAGCTCCTACACCCCCTCCATATCCCTGTCACCCCCTCCAGCCCCTAGACCCCGTCCCTGTCTCTGTCACCCCCTCCAGCCCCTACACACCCTCCCTATCTCTGTCACCCCCTCCAGCCCCTACAGCCCCTCCCTATCTCTGTCACTCCCCTCCAGCCCCTACACCCCCTCCCTATCTCTGTCACCCCCTCCAGCCCCTACACCCCCTCCCTATCTCTGTCACCCCCTCCAGCCCCCTACACCCCCTCCCTATCTCTGTAACCCCCTCCATCCCCCTACACCCCCCTCCCTATTTCTGTCACCCCCTCCATCCCCCTACACCCCCTCCCTATCTCTGTCACCCCCTCCAGCCCCTACACCCCCTCCCTATCTCTGTCACCCCCTCCAGCCCCTACACCCCCTCCCTGTCTCTGTCACCCCCTCCAGCCCCTACACCCCCTCCCTATCTCTGTCACCCCCTCCAGCCCCTAACCCCCCTCCCTATCTCTGTCACCCCTTACACCTCCCCATCTCTGTCACCCCCTCCAGACCTTCAGCACTGAACTTCCGATAGTGCCCGCTCCCTCAGCACTGACCCTCCAACAGTGCCAGCTCCCTCAGCACTGACCCTCCGACAGCGCCCGCTCCCTCAGCACTGACTCTCCGACAGTGTGGCACTCCCTCTGTGCTGACACAAGGGGGTCTTGTGCCCTTGTTGAAATTTTACGTTTGGGCGAAAATATTTCAACCTTTAACAATGTGAGAGAAAGTTTCACGTTGCCAGCTGGGTAGGGGCTGGGAGAGGAATTGGGGCTGTGCTGGCAACGGGCTGAGAGATCGTGGGATCCTGCTGTGCTCTGTGTGTTTCAGCACAGACACTGCAATCTTCTTGCTGTGCCTCTGCAAGGCAGTGGCTTCTGGATTCTGCTGGGCGGGGAGGAGTTTGAAGCCTCCAGGCAGGGTGTTTCGGATGATTCCATTGTGTGTTTGTGTGTGTGTGTGTGTGTGTGAGAGAGACGAGGGTAGGGGTCACAGCGTTCTGGTCCCCAGGCCATCACGATGGCTGGACCTCATCCAGGGGTCCATGCCCTCCAACTGAAGCCTGTGGAAGTTCATAAAATGCTCTTGAAAGGCAGCAAATTCACCAAGTGGGATGAGGTGAGTACTGAAATGGGGGAAAAGGATGTCGGAGAGAGGTGGAGACAGAGAAAGAGAGAGAGACTGCTGAAATCTCCCAGTCCCAACAGGTGAGAGTCAGTACGCATGGAAAACAGCTTTCGGAAAAGTTTGAAAAATGTGAGAGGTTTCTTAAAGAAGCTTCAGAAAAGTTTCTTTAAAAAAGTTTGGTAAAACTTTGGAAACATTTGTCAAACTTTGGCAGAGCCGTGGCAAGTTTTCGAAATGTTTGGTGAACGTTTCTTTGGATTGACCCCGGCCTTGGATATCAATTTCATTTTGTTGAAAAGACAAGGGGCTGTGAGGTTGGGCCTCACTCTGTAAATGTTTGGGAGGCCCTCGTGAGGTCAGTGAGCCCGGCTTCATGGGGGGGGAATGAGTAGCCCACTCACAGGACTGCACCTGGGTTTGGGGTTCCAAACACACACTGACTCCCTCTGGGGTACGGGCTCACACAGTCACACAGACACACACACACACACACACACACACTCAATCACACACACACACTCACTCACACACACACTCACTCACATCCACACACTCAATCACACAGACACACACACACACACACTCAGACACACACACTCTCTCTCACACATTCACTCACCCAGACACACTCTCTCTCTCACACACACACACACACACACACACACACACACACACACTCTCTCTCTCTCTCTCACAACACACACAGACACACACACACACACACACACACTCTCTCTCTCACAACACACACAGACACACACACACAGACACACACACACACACTCTCTCTCACAACACACACAGACACACACAGACACCACACACACACACACACACACACACAGACACAGACACACACACAGACACACACACACACACACACACACACACACACACACACACACAAGTAACTTTCATCAGCCTAATCTGTGGAATTCCCTCTCTCAAACTCCCCTTCTAACCCTCTCTCTCCCTGTATCTCCACACACCTTTTCCCCTCTCCTTCCTCTCTATTTCTGTCTCTCTCTCTCTCCCCCTCTCCTCTCTCTCTCTCTCTGTGTCTCTCTCTCCCTCCTCCCCTCTCTCTCTCTCTCTCCCATCTCTCTCCATCTCTCTCTATCTCACTCCCTCTCTCTCTCAGTTCTCCTTTACCCAGTCTCTGTGACTGAGCTTCCAGCCTCCCGACCCCCGTCTCCCCTGGTGTGGCTCAGGGGCAGGTTTGGATGCCACTGGGACCACTGAGTAAAGGGCGCCACGTAAATGCAGGTGATTTCATTGCAGAAGGATCAAATACCATGAGGGGAGTTTGATTGGCTCCTGGTTTTCAATGGGATGAGAGAGGGCCAGGGAGTTCGGCCCATTCTGTGTGCTGACCCATTAATAAAACAGGAGGTGGGACAGACCTCACTGAGTCAGGGGCAGTGAGGCAGGGTCACTGTGAGTCGGAGTGAGGTTTACTCCCTCCGTCGCTCCCTCACTCCTTCCCTCCCTCCGTCGCTCCCTCACTTCCTCCCTCCCTCGCTCCCTCCCTCACTCCCTCACTCGCTCACTCTCACACTCACTCACTCACTCTCTCACATTGCCCTCCCCACCCTCGCGGACAGCACATTGCATCAGGAATGGGTGACGCGGGTGGGGAGTGAGGATATTCTCTGAAGCGATGGTTGGTATGTAGACTAACAGGTTCCTCAGCATCAGCACCTCCCAGGGACAGGGACAGCACGGGGTTAGGTGCAGAGTAAAGCTCCCTCTACAGTGTCCCCCATTACACACTCCCAGGGACAGGGACAGCACGGGGTTAGGTGCAGAGTAAAGCTCCCTCTACACTGTCCCCCCCCCATCAAACACTCCCAGGGACAGGGACAGCATGGGGTTAGGTGCAGAGTAAAGCTGCCTCTACACACACACTCACACACAGAGACAGACAGACAGACACACACACACACACACACACACACACACACACACAGAGACAGACACACACACACACACACACACACACACACAGAGACAGACACACACAAAGACAGACAGACACACACACACACAGACAGACAGACACACACAGAGACAGACACACACGCGCGCGCACACAGGAGAGTGAGGGCATGTGGGGAGTGCTCTGTAACAGCAGTCACTCTGTCACACTCAGTAACTGATTCATCACTGAATCACTTGGGTTGTCTCACCCTTCCCCCACTGAGGCTCCAGGACTCTTTCTGTGTGTGTGACTTTCCAAATGTTTTCTGAGTGGGATCCACCAGGAGTAGGCTTCCTCCCTGATGAAGGGTCTAGGCCCGAAACGTCAGCTTTTGTGCTCCTGAGATGCTGCTGGGCCTGCTGTGTTCATCCAGCTCCACACTTTGTTACCCTCTATTGCTCCCACTCGGCCTGTCCCCCATTCACAAGGCCCCCCTGAGCTGGAGTGCGACTGCCTGGTGTTAGGGCGATTAAACCAAGAGCAGGCACACTTTCAGAGCACTTGGGTCCGGAGTATTTCACATAGCAGGGCTTTCCCTACCCAGCAACATCACGGTCTTTATAACCAACTCCCAAAAAGAAACACGAATGCCCAGCTTATAACTCCAGAACTGGAATCTACACTTTAATATTCTCAAAAACATGCAAAAACACACACCCACAGGCAACGCACAAATATTATCTATGGGCAGCAGAATTCGATGACTTATAGAGTCATACAGCACAGAAACAGACCCTTCGGCCCAACCCGTCCATGCTGACCCGATATCCTAAATCAATCCAGCCCCATTTGCCAGCATTTAGCCCATATCCCACTAAACCCTTCCTATCCATGTCCCCATCCGGATGCCTTTTAAATGCTGTAACTGTACCAGCCCCCACCACTTCCTCTGGCAGCTCATTCCATACACACACCACCCTCTGTGTGAAACAGTTACCCCTCAGGTCCCTTTTAAATCCTCCCCCTCTCACCTTAACCCTATGTCCCTCTAGTTTAGGACCCCCCCCCACCCTGGGGAAAAGGCCTTGTCTATTCACCCTATCCGTGCCCCTCACGATTTTATAAACCTCTATAAGGTCCCCCCCTCAGCCCCCGACGCTCCAGGGAAAATAGCCCCAGACCATTCAGCCCCTCCCTGTAGCTCAAACCCTCCAACATCCTTGTAAATCTTTTCTGAACCCTTTCCAGTTTCACAACATCCTTCCTACAGCAGGGAGACCGGGATTGAACACAGTTTTCCAGAAGTGGCCCTAACCAATGTCCTGTACAGCCCCAACATGACCCTCCTAACTCCCTATACCCAACGCACCGACCAATGAGGGGAAGCATCCCAAACACCTTCCCCCCCGCCCTGTCTACCTGCAACTCCACTTTCAGGGAGCTATGCACCTGCTCCCCAAGGTCTCCCTGTTCAGTAACACTCCCCAGTGTCTTGTTACTTTCCCATCACTCTCGTGTGATTCCTTCTGAAGCTTTACTGATGAAATGTGGCTGTGGATACATCAATTCTCCATCTTTCATTCCATTGGTCAGAAACTTTAATCCCCCCGGCAATGTCTTTTCCTCCCCTTAGCTTTTCAACAGGATCAACATCAGGAGAGCGAACGGGGGTTAATGGCCTCCTTCCTGTTCCTCTGTAACAGGCTCGAGGAGAGGACTGAATGGCCTCCTCCTGTTCTTGTGAAAATGGGCTGAATGGCCTCCGACAGTGCAGCACTGACCCTTCAGGAGGTTGTTACAACAGCAGAAACCAGTGATGCCCCACTAGGTCGAATTTCTGACGGAGGGTTCCCCACAGGGTGGTGCAGGGCCCTGCAGCTTGGTGGAGGTTGCTCTGGGAGGAGCCTGTTGGGGGATGTAGCTGTTCCCTTGGCCCGGGTCACAGTCTGGTCTCAATCTGATGTGTGTTTGTCCTTAGGACCCTGTGAACAGGACCCTCGTCACTCTCCGCGTGGATCCACAAGGATTCTTCCTGTACTGGACCGGGCAGAACAACGTAAGATCGAACGGGAATGGGTTTGGGTCCTTTGGGAATGTGGGCAGTGGGAGTGGACGGGAAGAGGTTTGGGTCCTTTGGGAATGTGGGCAGTGGGATCGAATGGGAATGGGTTTGGGTCCTTTGGGAATGTGGGCAGTGGGATCGAATGGGAATGGGTTTGGGTCCTTTGGGAATGTGGGCAGTGGGAGTGGACGGGTAGGGGTTTGGGTCCTTTGGGAATGTGGGCGGGTAGGAGTGGACGGGAAGGGGTTTGGGTCTATTGGGAATGTGCGCAGTGGGAGCGGACAAGAAGGGGTTTGGGTCTATTGGGAATGTGGGCGGGTAGGAGTGGACGGGAAGGGGTTTGGGTCTATTGGGAATGTGGGCGGGTAGGAGTGGATGGAAAGGGGTTTGGGTCCTTTGGGAATGTGCGCAGTGGGAGCGGACAAGAAGGGGTTTGGGTCTATTGGGAATGTGGGCGGGTAGGAGTGGACGGGAAGGGGTTTGGGTCTATTGGGAATGTGGGCGGTGGGAGCGGACGGGAAGGGGTTTGGGTCTATTGGGAATGTGGGCGGTGGGAGCGGACGGGAAGGGGTTTGGGTCTATTGGGAATGTGGGCGGTGGGAGCGGACGGGAAGGGGTTTGCACAAGGCCTTCCCTTTAGGCCTCATCTCTCTCTCTCTCTCTCTCTCTCTCTCTGCTCCGACACATGTCACCAGAGATTT